>NW_023592321.1:0-5100 GCF_014839805.1 Manduca sexta | reverse complement strand
ATATATGTGAGTGACATGAGTTACAAGATGATCAAACAATGGTTCCTTATAATTAAATGATTGACAAGGTGATAAAACAATGTTGACTTAAAATTAAGCCGATTGATTAAAATGTCTATAAAGCACGGGCGAAGTGCTTTTGTTCACATATCGCGAATTTGTATCGAGCTTTACACTATCGCACATATCAGATTCACTTTTACATTGCTTTATTTCACCTAAACCGCGACACTGATATAAGGCACTTGTTTCACTACACTGATTCACTGCACACTCACTGACACAACGAACCAGGGGCGGATGCCTTGGGCCCACTGTATCGACCTTGACGACTGCTTCCTCTGCTTGGCCCGTCGCCGGCGGCTCAGTCTGCGTCCGCACACGGCAGCGGCGCCAGAGAACCGCGGCACCTAATGCAACTGCTACCAAAACTACTAGGTATATGGCAACGTAGTGATGCACATCATGATACGAGACGCGCTCTGTCAAAATTCCTTCTGAATCTTGTTTCAGTTGCTTGATTTGTCTATTTATGTCCTCAAAACTATTTTGATGATCGAATGTTGATTGATTTTCGACAGTGGAAACAGGTACTGATAAATTGATGATTTTGTTGATAGGTGGAATTTCTATTTTTAATATATCTGCTTCTTTATTCAAAATGTTTGATTGTAATTTGTGAGCGAATATCGTAAATGTGCTGCCTTTGATAATGCACTTGTCGCTAAGTGATATGATTCCCACCTCGCGTAATATTTCTGCTGCAATATGATTCTCACATATGATTCGTACGGTGCATTGACCGCAGCAATAAAATAAATAAGTGTTTATATTGCTAAGTTCTGTCCATGTGTTTTTGCAATTTGATGTCTTCGTAAGACATTTATCTGATGCTTGATCTTTGTTACATAAATTTTCCTCTAGTTTTGTCTGATAGATAGGCTGCTGGGAAGCGCATAAATGTGTATTAAAATCATAGTTCATACAATGTTGTATGTCTTTCTCGGACATCGGAATATACGAATCCTTTTGTATGTTTATTGCTACGTAATCTGATACTGGCACGATGGTGATTGCGTTAGACTTAATTCTCTGTGGGATAGGTATCAATTTAAAAATTTCGAAATTGTCTCTGCTAACCAATGGAATCCTAACTTCAAATATTATGAACTTTTCGACGCTCGGGCTCTTACATTAAGAAGGTGGTACATCTTTGATAGATCGGACTGAATGTCTTCTAACGGTAATGATAAATCCTTTGTTAATAAACCTGCAATAACATTCAACTCATCCCGTAATTGTTCAGGGGGTAAAAGATGATAGTTGAATTTTCCTGTATAGACATTTGTGATGGTGTCAATAAGCGTTTCTTGAATGTTTTGGAGATTAGTTAACATGCTGTTGGCAATAATTGATGACACCGTAAATTCTGTCGTACTCGCTACATTTTCAAGTTCAACTCCTTGTGAGTTAAGAGCCTTTTCTAAATTATTTAGATGTTGATTGAAGATTTTATGTTGCTTGTTCATCGTATCCTCGACCCTTTTGATTAAGTTAAATTCGGCTTCAACGACTGATGTTTGATTTTTCCACAAAATAACTAAGTGTTTTCATTGTCTTTGATGGTCTCAATATCGTTTTATACCGTTCGGCGAATTGTTCGTCCAGTACGCCGAACAGGCTGTGAGCGATATATCCGACACCGTTGATAAGGCCTCGGCGGAGTCGCGTGCGCATACCACTCCGTGTGAACTGCTGACCGAGGAGAATGCTGTTGTAGTGCTCGAGACCGGCTAAGCCGTGATGTAACTGGAGGAGGATGACGTCACATTGTTCTATCCTTTTGTTTGCATTAAAACATATGTTATCCAAATGATTCATGTATTTAGTAAGCAGTTCCGTTCCTTGCCAATATGGATTCATGTCATAATAGATTACGAGTTTCCATTCGTCTCGCTGGAGGCGCATATTTGTGATTTTGTCAAAATAAAAACCTCGGCTGGTGTTTAAATTTGATACCTCATATTGGCCATGAACTGAAGTATTTATCAAGATCAACCATAAAAGTATTGAAAATAGAAAATTACTATATTTATACGGGTGTCCAATAGTTGTGGTTCCGCAACTTCTTGACGATGATGCTGAGCATTCTTTTTTCAGTTGATCTTGCTTCGACTGAGTATGATCGGTCTGATCAACGTTGATAGGCAGTTTTGATATTTTAGTAATGGGTCTCTTGATAATACCGTTCTTGGTTTTGATTGAAACTACACGTACGTAACCATCCTTCCCGGGATGTAGTTCTATGATTCTACCAAGTGCCCACCTTCCTGCAGGCAGATTGGCATCATGAATGATTACGACGTCATTGATGTTTAAATTTGCTTGAGATTGACGCCACTTGCTTCGGGCTGAAAGTTGACATAGGTACTCGATGCGCCATCTCTTCCATATGTCATCAAATATTTTTTGTGTTAATTGCCATCGCGTTCGATGATCTCTTTCGGTTTCCATTATAGTCAACGTAGGGCCGCTTGCTAAGAAGTGTGACGGAGTGAGATAATTCAAATCCTCCGGATCTTCAGTTAGGGTGCATAAGGGTCGCGCATTTAGACAGGCTTCTAGCTGAGCTAACAATGTAGAATATTCTTCAAATGTCAATTTTGTTCACCGATTACTCGCTTGAGATGATATTTAAGACTCTTCACCGCTGCCTCCCAGAGTCCTCCCGCGCTGGGCCATGAAGGAGCGTTGAAGTGCCACTGGATTTCCATTTCCGTGATGGCTGTGAAAAAGCTACTGTCCAATGTTGATTTTAGGTCTAGATATTCCTGATTTATAGTTCTGCTAGCCCCAACAAAATTTGTTCCGTTATCGCTGTAGATATGACGTGGTGTCCCTCTTCTAGCTGCCATTCTACGTAAAGCAGACAGAAATGATGATGAACTGAGATCTGATACCAATTCTAGATGCACTGCTTTTGTTACCATGCACACAAAGACAGCAATATAGCCTTTCGAAGTTTTAACACCTCGGCCTTTGTTGGATTTGACATCGACGAAACCTGTGTAGTCCACGCCCGTATGATGGAATGGTCTTGTCGGGGTAGTGCGTGCTGCTGGTAGATCACCCATTATTTGATTATGTTTAACAGGATCGTGGCGTTTACACGTTACACATCCACGTAAGCGTTTTTTCACAATATTGTTGCCACCTATGATCCAATACTTGTGCCTTAAAAATGCTGATGTTAGTCTAGCGCCACCATGAAAGGTGAGCTCGTGAGACTGGTCAATAAGAAGTTCTGCTAAACGACAATGACCAGGGATGATAATTGGATGTTTCATCTCGGGATCTAGATGAGTATTTCTGAGCCTTCCCCGACTCGTAGAATGTTGTTTTATCCAAAAATGGATTTAATTGATTTATTGTACTCTTCGTAGGTAACTTGTTGCTGTCCCGTAGACTGATGATTTCTTTAGCGAAAGTCGCTTCTTGTACATTCTTAATAATTATGTTCCTGGATCTTCGTAATTCTGGTATTGATAAAATGATTGTTTGTGTTCTGGCTTGTATTTAAGCCGCAATATCCATGATAATATTCTAATGACTTTGTTAAATGAACTGTATTTTGATAGTAACTGATATATGATACTATTTTCCGTCACGTGCTCGGCGACGTTTACTTGTTTTGCTTTTTTCACTTCTTGATCCGTGAAGTATTGTTGTTGTATTTCATTGTAGCGATTGTTCTGTAGCAATGACGGACCCTGCCACCACAAATTATGCTCAATTAATTGTGATGCAGTTATTCCTCGACTAGCACAGTCGGCGGGATTATGTTCAGATTTGATATAGCGCCAACATGATCTTGGCATGATATTGATAATTTCTTGGACCCTATTGGCAACAAAGGTTTTCCATCGTCCAGGGTCCCCACTAAGCCAGCCCAATACTACCATGGAATCGGACCAACCGTATACTTCAGTTTGATAATTACTTAAACATTGCTTGACTTTTGACATCAGTCTTGATAGTAGAAGAGCTCCACTCAGCTCTAATCTTGGCAATGAAATCTTCTTGCCGACTGGAACTAGCCTTGTTTTGGCCACTAATAGGGGTATGCTTATTTTATCCCCATCATTGATTTTGCCGTATATAACGCAGGCATATGCTTTTATTGATGAGTCACAGAATCCATGTAATTCAATTTTGTGGCATTCCTTTGTATAAATCCATCTTGGTATTTGTAATTTGTTGAGGTTATTGATATCTTGTTTTACCTTCTCCCATTCTGTTTTGATATTTTCTGGCAACTGATCATCCCAACTGATGTTAGAGAGCCATACATTTTGGAAAATTATTTTGAGTTTTGTTGATAAAGGTGCAAGCCAGCCTAACGGATCAAATAGCTTAGAGATATCTGATAATAATGATCTTTTTGTGTCTGGTTTTAATGATTGATCTATTTTATATTGGAATGTAAAAACATCTAGATGCGGATTCCAGCAAAGTCCTAGCGTCTTTGTATATTCCGCTTGCTTAAAGTTGAAGCTATCTTGATTGTTTGATTTATAGCTGTCATCTGATAATTCAGGAATGTTTGATCTCCACTTTCTGAGGTTAAAACCACCTGACTTCAATAGTCTAATAAGGTCGTCATGTAGTTGCTTTGCTGCTTCAATTGAATGTGATCCGTGCAAAAGATCGTCCATATAAAAAGACTGGTCAAGAACATCGGCTGCTTGACTCCCAACGTAATTAGATTTTTCGTCGATTGCTAATTGTTTCAATGTCATCATGGCTAAGAAAGGAGCTGATTTAGTTCCGTACGTTACAGTAGTTAATTGATATTGCTTGATAGGTTCATTTCTAGCATCACGCCAAATAATTTTTTGAAGTTTTTGATCTTCCTCATGAATCCAAATTTGGCGGAACATTTTCTCAATGTCAGCTGTAAATGCGTATTGATATTGTCTCCACTTAATTATTAGAGACTGTAAATCTTGTTGCAGGTTGGGTCCACACAGCATAACGTCATTTAAGCTGAGTCCAGATGATGTTTTACAGACGCATTGAAAACTACTCTAAATTTTGTTG
>NW_023592320.1:0-15238 GCF_014839805.1 Manduca sexta | reverse complement strand
ATTTTTCTGGTTTTGATAAAAACGATATTCCAGCATGCTCTATAACCCTATGACGAGAAAAGACAAAATTATAGAACAGAAACAGAGATTCTCACTTTCGACGACCGCCCAATTCACTGCCATCTATATTGTTTTCAAAGAGTTCTAAGATTATATAGAGTGGACATTGGGAAAATTTTCTTACATACATTTTGCGCTTATGTGATGGTTAATCAATCTTCCGTCGAATAGCAAAACATCAGTGTAGAATACTTCATATTTTATCCATATGATTTGCACATTTTAATGCGAATATTAGTATATTTTCTGTAAATATATTTTTACTAATATCTAAGGACGCTGTGACAACTTACGGACATTTCAAATAAGACAGCGACATACTACCAATTGATAATATACTTTTGGAGCAATAGATTCGGCCCTGAAGTCCGGTCTACAACTAACTATAAAAATAAGATAAAATACTTTATTTATCACGTAGGCGAACAAAGTTGCACTTATGATACGTCAAAACAAAGCATAAGAATAATTATTATTATTTCTAAACAACTATTAAAATTACTTATATAACTATGGACATTTTAAATTAGGGATACAATTTATAATAAAACAAGGTACAAACCGAAGTAACCAGCTCGAGCTGGCAAGTAGGGGAAAATAGAAGGGTAACGCGTCGCGATCCTCACCGGCGAGGACATAAGCCCTAACCTAGCTAACCTACCAGCCTTTCACTAGCTACCTAAGTGTTAACTACCCGAAGAAGAAAGGCAGAAAGAAACTCCGGACTATATAGTTTAATGTCTTTGTTTTCAAAACTTTTTTATTCGATTCCCACAAATCGTCTTTTAAGTCACCTTATTCTAAGGGTGTGGTACATCATATACCCAGTTATAACGATATCTAAAACCTTCTAAGGCGACTTAATCAAGCGCGGTTTCTGCATTGATGAATCACTATTATTCCCCTAACAACTGACGACTGCTACGCCACCTGTGTTTACTCTGTCACCCGACACGACCGGTGTAAACGATGTAGGTTTATGTGGTATTTGCGAATATGTATAAGACTTGTCATTGTATGTGGAACAGAATGATAGTAGTTATTATATTAAGTAACATTTGTGGGTCGAAACCATTGACGTATATTCTATAGACACGAACTTCCTTATAAACTATTTGTTCAAAAACCCTAACCAAAATGGCAACCAGAACGTCACTGTTATAACCATTTATTCACCTAAACAACAAATATATTACTTATTTGACTAATATTTGTTTTCAAATCCAGGTTTACACTTAGCCTCGAGTTTTTATATCATGAGCGCCACTCCGTACACAACTACAAGCTGTCAATATTGACCATGCTAAAGTCAGTTTGAATGGATATCAGTTTTACCAACTTACCAATCCATAATATATGTAAATGGTCCAAACTACATATATTATGGATTCGTAATCATAATTTAGTAAGCACTGTAACCTCAATGCTATGACACTTAATAATAATTATGTAATGGCCCCAAGCTACAAATTTAATTAGAATCCACGGAAGTCGGAACCTATAATTACACTTAATATAATAAATCATAAATATCCTTTATACACAAAACGGACTGTCAACTGAAATAAGTTTTTTAGGGGAGAAAAACTGACGAATAGCCGATGTTGACACTGTATTCCTACAAAATTTTACAAAATCACACAAAACTACACTAATAGCCTTCGTGACAGCGGTTTATGTTGTGGTTGACCCGAAAATTATTTCTTAAATTTTTACACGTAAATTGACGAAGACAAAGCTCTTTTCATGTAAAAGATAAGCACAAGCCTAAGTCTGTCAGTTTTAAAGACAACCAAACAAGCTCTATTGTATTATTTCATGACATCAAATTCAGCGTATTTTGTAATAGTTTAGTTGCAATAAGATTATACTAAAATAAATAGTATCACAAAACTATTAATTGCAAAAATTACTATAAAATGAATATATATAAAAATGAATCCCTATTTCCCTTGGTCACGCCATCACGCGTGAACGGCTGGACCGATTTCACTATTTTTTTTTTGTTTTGTTTGTTATTGTCAGGAGAAGGTTGTTATGAAAAAAAAAAAACTAAATGTAAATATTAATTTTATATAACTGTCAATTGTTTGAAATAACTGTCAGCGATGGACAGAATGCGCGCTACAAATTCATAGTTAAGACGGGACAACGTGTGTCGGGTCAGTTAGTAATATATATTTATAAATTTATTCTAAAATTTTAATAAATGTATTACGTAGTATAATAAATGTTGTCTGAAAGAAATCGCCGATAGCGATAAGACCGCCATTTGTACTTCCTGTTGTTTCATCATCTTTGTTGTATATTTATTTTTCCCTACGGTGTTGATGTACAATAAAGTGTTTAAATAAATAAATAAATGTGAATTAATTGCGAATGCCTCAAGGTGTCAACTGAATGCTGTAAAACCACATGCCACTTAGAACTACCGTTCTATACGCTAAAAAAAATATCGCTTATCAATCGCTGGTGATTGATTTTTATAAAACTCCGTTGTCACCCGTTTATTAGATCAATTAAAATTGTACAGCACACACGTCGAGTGTTGATATTTAATTCACTTAACCAGACATGGCCGCGGGGGGGACTCATGAAATTGTACGGGGATTACACCGGGACTTGATGGGATTGCATACGATATTAAGCCGGATTTTATAAACAATGCTTGTTACGGTCGACTGCGTATTTTGAATTGATTGAATAATTATATTTTTATTTTATGTATTCCTTTATAATGAGGATTTTATTTTTATGAATGACTAGCTTTTGCTCGCGGCTTCGCTTGCATGAAAAAAGTTTTCCGGGATAAAAGCTCCTTCACGCGCGCAAAGCACGTTGCTCACTGTTTTGGTCATTGTGGCTTCCACATAAAAGGTAGATATATGCTGTCACAGATTTTTATTTAGAACTATTTACGACAAACAATCCTATTATACATCATCTGTGTCTAACTCCAATGGTTTAGGCAGCGTACGCCAAGCTAACATTTTTATTCCGAATTACTTAATATGTATCGTTATATTATGACCAAATTACACAAAATCATTATAAATTATAGCCTATGTGTTATTTTGCTGTATACCAATATTACTGTAAAGTTTCATCCAAATCCGTTCAGTGGTTTCAGTAGAAAGAGCAACAAACATACATACATACATCCATCCTCACAAACTTTCGCATTTATAATATTAGTGGGATTTTATTAATACTTGGTTACCTGTAAGAGATCATTCAATTTTTTATAGAGATTACAGTTTAAAAATAGAATAAATTATTTATATAAATGATTTTTTAAAGCAAGCTGCGGTAATCTCATATCAGCCAGTAATTATTTTATTTTCGTCCTTCTAACAATTAATTACAACACAACTTAAAGTTCTAAAATCCTCTGGCAACAACATTCAAATAGAATATACAAATAAACAAACATATACCTATAACAACATGACTTGATAGTACTTAAGTTATATATTTCGTACAAGAATATGGCTAAGTGGCTGAGACCACCAGTGGAGTGGTGTTGTGGACCTTCAGTAATGATATTTGCTCGGGCTGGCTATCCCAACACAAAAAGAGATTAACTTTATTACCTTATCCAAACAAATTTCAACTATATCTCAAAGTGTTAAAACTCCAAATAGAGTATAAATAGTGTAGGACAGTCTAGGTCATTGCAGCGTACACTTGGCACTTTAAAGATTTCTTCAAGGAAGAACTCTACAATTTTCTTGTTTGAAATTCATTCTGACGGCTAGAGTTTGTTTTGCGAAGTAAATAAAAGTTTAATACTTTAGATTGCCTTTGAAAATGTTAATATTGGTTGTACTTTAAGTTTAAGGAATGGAAATTAACGTTTTAATTCGTGAATATTATGAGCAGATTTAAAGGCAGCGTCTGGGTCGAATTGTTGACTATTAAATAAGAAGGGACCATCGATATATATGTACTACGTACTAGATCTGGCGCTCTGTACACTTATTGCGTTCGACTCAACTGTACTGCAATCCGTACAGCTGATTCGATCGACCAAATCATTATTTACTATTAATTGGAAACAGGGCATTATTTTAATAATCCGCAAGTGCTACCGTATAATCAACTGTCGTCACATTTGTTATCGACTTCCTTTGACATGTAATCATCACTTTATGCCGAGCTGTAATAGGGTATGTTTATCAATATGTAATTCCTTTGTGTTCCGATATTATTCTTAAGAATATGTCGATATTCTAGTTGCATTATTGAGAGTTGAGTTTTTTTTTATTGCTTTGAATGACAAGACGAGCTTGCTATTCGCCTGATGGTAAGCGATACGGCCGCCTATAAACACCTTCCAACACCGTGAATTACAAAGTATGGTTTGGTATTCCACTGCGCTCGCAATCCTGAGACATGAGATGTTAAGTCTTATTATGTCCAGTAGTTACACTGGCTGTAACTCTTTCAAACCGGAACACAACAGTCACTACATACTGCTGCTTGATGGCAGTCTTTAAATCAAAGATCAAGCAGTATAATTTTGATTTCTTAAGTTTACGCGAATGTTAAACATTTAAATTAAACTATTTTACGAATTTTATCGCGGTTTTAAAATTTTACTTTTCTCCAAAATCAAAATTCAGTAGTAGTAATTCAGTATAATTTTGTCGACTGGCGAGTAGAAATCAGGTATCCATAGATTGCTTCGGTTATCGCCATCGCTTGGTATCAGATTTCCTACGTTAAGTTCTGCAATTTTTCATGCTAATGTAACTTCGTTTTAAGGTATGCGACATGTACTTTACGATATTCTAGGAAGTGGCACAAACGTTGGCAATAAAAAATGTATATTCAGACGTAAAGCGCAATAGACTTGGGACTTTAAAATTTTAATTATTCATGGACGTCATCTTGAAGAAAACAATTTGAAAGCATTTCCATTTGGCTCAGTAAAATAATAAGTTACAATAACAAGCTCTAAAACGGAAGTTTGCTTTGCGCGATTTTGTAATTTATGTTCGCTAAGTGATTGGTATAAATACAAAGAGATCGAAGGACATTTTGGGAGGCGATGACCTATATTAGAATTGAAACGTGTTAGAAATTATTAACATGATTTAACATTTCATATTTGTTTGGACAAAGACGTAACCAAAACACATCCTTCATAACAGTTTTTATAAGTCTTTTTTATAGAACTCGGTAAACCTGAAAATCATTCCTTATGTTTATGCGGATGTTAGACACCGAAATAAAACTATTTTTTCGGATTTGAGGTTATATTATAACTTTCTCCCAATATTTCGAAGACTTTGCTGCCTATGAAGTCTTCGAAAGGTCTCGAGAAAATTATAATAGAACCGCAATAAAATGCGAAAAATAGTTTTATGTCAATGACCTAAAGATATAAGATTAGCTTCTCATTGAATTTCGATTATACTGACTTGACTGTTGGACCTTGAATTTTGGAATTACTTCTGCTTTTTATATAAATATAGGGAACGATCCATACGCCAAGTGATCTTGAAATAATCTTTTAATATAAAGGAAATGTTTGGGCGATATAGTCACACTTTCAATCCATGTACATACTTTATACTGGCGACTTCACCAACCCTATAGTAGCCACTGCCCAGATATCCTTTTGACAAACATTATCACTAAATTTTGTTTACAATTCCCCAACGCTTTCAAATCTCTTTTTCATCGGCCGAAAGTAAAAAAGAACCACACACGTGACGCATTCCCGAGCCAACTGCTCGCAAGTTAGCGCATGGTAATGTCGAGATAAGCCGTCGCTATGGTCGGACACAAGTTTGTTCCCAAACTACTTTGTTGGTTACATCTGTGAGGGATTTGTTTTGATATGCATCGATAGGTATTAGATATTGTGGGGATATCTTCCTGGTTTAAGCGTTATAGCTGTATATAGATCTTCGGTTTAAATGTGTTATTCAGTCTAGTAGTAAAGTATAAAAAAACAGTTCCCAGGATAGGTTCCGACTTCGATTCTTGGGTTAGGCATGTATGAAATAAATTTCTTGATCGATAAGTTGTCGGCCCCATCACATTATAGAAAAAATCGGCAAAACGTGGATGCATATTGTCTTAACGGTACGCCTTTAGTATCATTTAATTAATATATTGACCAGTGAATATATAGATTGGAAGGACGAGCGATTTCTTAAATGATGCCAATAGAAACAGCCCTTATACTAGCTAATAACATAATTACTTCATATTTGTAATAAAAATACAACGTTAATACAAAATAAAAATTCACAACGCTGAAGCGATTTTATTGCGCTCGAAAAGATTTTAACTGAAACTAGGAAGATTTTACAACGAGTAAATATGCCCCGCTGCTAAAGTTAAATTGACCACGAACACTCACAACTTAGCTGTTAATATTTAAAACTGCACTGGCAGTTTTCTTTTGCGTTATTTTTGAAGCTCAAACACTATGTTAATGTTTAAACATGCTCTTACGTTGCGCGTTTTGGTTACGTGGTAAAGTTAAAATTTTGCTAAAATATTGTCGTGAACAAAGATATTTGCATTTCGTTTTGTGGAAAGGAATTTTTATTTTGATGCGAAACTAAATCATAAAATTCATATATTTTTAGAATACATTAATCCAATATACTATTTTACTAATACGAAAATATATCATAAATATTTAGCGCGATTACTATTTTCTGCAAGTTAACATTAAGTTTTATTGTAATTCCAATAAAGCTATTTTTGTAATGACCGATACATATATACTCAATAAGATTACCCTACGTCCACACTCTCAGTGGCATCACAAAAACACAATTTTATTATGCGGTCTCTCTTTTTAACGCAATATTGAGTATTTCAAGTCGAGTCTTTTGAAATTTTTTCGAGTGTAAAATTCGCTTTCATTTCATTTACTTTCGGTTTAATGAAATTCTCGATACATTTACTGCTATATCGGGAGCGAAGGGGACCGGTACGAATGCTGTGATATTACAAATTTTTAATAATGCTAATTTTATTCAATAAATTCAATTATTTGGAACGTTTATAAAACTCCGAAGAAAAATGAGGATTTAATTACTCCACCTGCTATTTCCCTTTTTGATTAAATTTGGGAAAATTTACAATTAAGATGTTCCATTTTATTGATTAAATTATGATCATTACCACGAGCAACTACATATTTTATGATGTTTATATTTACAACGCAAACTTCAAATAATCGATAGCAGTACCGGTCGACCGACAATATTTCTCATAAAATAACATTAATTGTATAATTATATGGTCTTGAACTATCCTCATTCCAGAAATATTGTTTTGGTCTACGATACTTAATGCACACTATGTTACCATAATGACATAATTAAACCTACACAGGTTCAAACCCTGTATAATCTAAAACATCGTCATTTCACCTTCTAACGAATGCAAACAGCGTGTTTACCGCGCTACAGCAATAATTTCCCAACCTATCGCATTTCAAATGGAAACAGGTCACGCAGAAATGTGGGTAACCTCATTTAATTGCGGTATACGAGATGATTTTATGTCTGTAATTATTGTCACGAATATACGCTATAATACATTTAATACGCTTCCTTAATAGTCACGTTGTAATGCGTTTCGTGATTTAACTGAATCTAGGAGTACATAATGCGTGTGAAGGTCCTTTCAGACAGGTAAGTGTGTCGCGTTCCGGGATCAGTGTGTGTATATCCGGTTTAAACAAGCCGGCATAATTTTGTCGACTATCGAGAGGTAATCCATCGTCAGTCGACATTCTATTGGACCCCACTCCACTTACCATCAGGCGCAGTGGGGTCACTTTGCCGTGGAAGTATGAAAAAAGGTACTATCGTTTTGCCTATCTCTGCGGCCAAATATGTTTGTGTTTCGGCTTAGGGACAACGTAAAATTACAAAAAATATGCAACTTTAAAAGTTGTGCAGCCTTCATGGTCGCGGGGCGGAAGCCTTAGAAACTTCGGGAGAAAATTAAAATACAACAACCGCAATAATATCCAAAAACTAGTTTTGTTTCGATATCTAACATTCGCGTAAATGTGGGTATGCTAAGGTGGTTTGAGTATTTGGGGAGGATGGATGATAGGAGACTGACAAAGAGGGTTTATAAGAATGTGGATGGAAGAGCCGGTAGAGGTCGACCGCACCGAACCTTCGAATGTCAGATATCTGACATTCTTAGTAAAGGACCGGTCAAAAGTACCCGTACTAAAAAAAAGCGGCGATAGCCTAGTTGGGTGTGGAACGGACTGCCGAGACGAATGTCCGCAGGTTCAAATCCCAAGGGCACACACCTCTGACTTTTCTAAAAAATCATGTGTGTATTCTTTGTGAATTTATCGTTCGCTTTAATGGTGAAGGAAAACATCGTGAGAAAACCTGCACATCTGAGAAGTTCTCTATAGGAATTTCGAAGGTGTGTGAAGTCTACCAATCCGCACTAGGCCAGCGTGGTGGACTAAGGCCTAATCCCTCTCTGTAGTAGAGGAGGCCCGTGCTCAGCAGTGGGCAAGTATATAATACAGGGCTGATATTTTTATTATTATTATTATTATTAAAGTACCCGGAACCGATGGGAATGCATGAAAAGATTAATGAAGGTGGAGGAAGCGGGAGAAGTATGGCAGAATCGTGCAATGTGGCAATCCATAGAGTGCTTACCCCTATGCGATAGAGGCGTGATACTATATATGTATGTAAACATGAGGTACTCAATGTCCAAAAGGGACCACTGCAATGCAGTACATTGTATTGATCGCCAATGTCCAGACGGGATGATTAAAATCAAACACATTTCCATAAACAAAATTCAACCTGTCAAAGGTAATTTCTTCAATTGCCTTCAACTTTCCCTTGACGGGCCATTTGTAAATAATCATCGTATATGTTCCCCGTCCATACCTGTCAAAGAAGGCCCGCGGGTCGATTCATTTATTAAAGCACGGGGCGAAGTGGCCGCTCTCCCCATGTAATCCCGCTTGTGCCGCGGGCCATCTATCCCGCTGCAGATCGGAATCGAAAACAAAGATATCGCCAATACCTATCATTTCACTTATTATGTCTCCCTTGTCGCCTGTATTGAATTTCGATGGTGTACAATATCTGTTTTGTTTTGAATCTTCGATACTTCAGTCTTAAGATGTTCAATATATTAAACAGATCAGAAAACAAAAAAGCAAATAGATTAGTTGGTCTAATCAAATATTAAAAATGAAACTCCGACCCCTACATGTTTATGTCCTCTTAAACGATCTATTAAAGTATTTTTAAGATAACTTTAATATCATTTGAGTACCCACAATACTGTTTAAATATATTTTATTTCTGCAAAATATATTTTCAGTATCTGACAGACAATATGGATTATTCTAAATATATGAAAATTTACACAACAGTTCCTTTGATGTAGGTGAGGTTTAGCATTAAAGAAAGAAACAAATATTCATTCCCTACACAGTTTCTCAGAAGTCTCAAACAGTATTTATAAACCCCGATAGATTTTTGCAGTAAAATATGTTTAACCCTATCAATATTTTAGCGTAATATTTACACTACATGAAAAGGTATCCACAACCCTACCAAGTGCAGATTATGCGGCTAATCTCCAGATAATCTAGACCAGCGGGTATTTCTCATGTTACCGGTAAGGGCAGGTTAAGGTTATATAATACTAATACGGGTCACCGAGGTCATTACAAATCCGACCGTTAAAAATCGAATTTAAGATTACCCACTTTTATAGTTAAGAATCCGAGATTGTATGGAATT
Source organism: Manduca sexta (assembly GCF_014839805.1). NCBI lineage: Eukaryota > Metazoa > Arthropoda > Insecta > Lepidoptera > Sphingidae > Manduca > Manduca sexta. The sequence goes on along the minus strand of NW_023592320.1, from coordinate 5,399 downwards.
TGGCATAATGATTTAAAGTTTACTCACATGTTAGATATTAAAATAAAACTATTTTACGGATTTTATCGCGGTTGTTCATATTATTTTCTTCCGAGGTTTCGAAGACTCCAGCCTGCGTAGTCTCATCAGTCCGCCTTGTATAGTTTTATTTCAATGGAATTTTACAACCAACGAAATATGGTCTCTCTTAGTGTAGAATGCTGGAATACTTAAGTAATCAAAATATATCCCTTAAACTTTATGCATGAATGCATTAAGTTTAAGGGACATATTTTGATATAATTAGTAACAAAGACGATTATTTACTACTTCTACACTTCTTTATACCAATCCAATAAAGAGTCGGTTCCACTCACTCTTTTTATTGCTGTGAATGACGCGATGAGCTTGTCGTGCGCCTGATGGTAAGTGATACGATTGCCCATAAACAGTAGAACATCATACAACACTTTCAATTACAAAGTATTCTTTGGTATTCCACTGCGCTCGCCATCCTGAGACATGAGATGTTAAGTCTTATTATGTCCAGTAGTTACACTGGGTACAATGTCCTTCAAACCGGAACACAACAGTGACTATACACAGCTGCTTGGCGGCAGAAATATTCATTGCGGTGGTACCTACTCAGGCGGACTTTCACCGTTTGTGACAGATGTTTATCTTAACATAATTTTAATAAAACACTATCTGAACATCTGATACTAATCCGAGAGATTGTTAGGCGCATTGTATCTACTCCGAAAACACACTTTTACTTGACTACTCTGTCAACAATGTTACAAACAAGAAAAAGAGGAACCGAAATATAATACCTACCATGAAAACCATTCATATAAACTAATTAATTAAATTTCACCTTACAGGAATGCTGCGGCAATAAATGACAATTTCCTTCAATTTCCTAACAACAAAGCAATATTGAAACTATATTAAGCTCGGGAGCCGTTATCTTGAAAGCGTTTTAATTTATGCCACTAATGAAGACGTGCCAGTCTAGGCTTTGAAGGAAGACAACGCGACGCAATTTCCGGTTTTTAGTTTCAAAGAGGAGCGCGGCGGGGCGCCCGACTTCCTGTACCTCTGTTGTGGCCGCTAACTGTGGTTCTCGAATTTGTTAAACGGTAAGTAAGCAACTACGCTGACAGGGTTATTTTCGAGTTCTAGATATTTTTAGAATTACAGCTCGCTTACAGCTTCTATCTGTGATCTTTATTTATTGATATAGTCAAAATCGACGATACAATGTTGCCCATATGCAGTATTTTCGACTATAGAAACATTTCAGGTTATAAATTCTTACTTTAGAATGATGTAAGATTAATTTGTCTATTCTATTTTAAGCACTACATGAGCATATACTCGACTATGAAAATTAAATATACAAAACACTTCACAAACGTATTTCACTTACAAATCTATCGTAATAAGTTTACTGAACATTTCTTACTGGAAAGATCCATACCGATCGTATACAAATGGTAATGTTTAGGAAGCACTTTGACAAACACGGATGGGCCCGGAATCGGTTCCGCTGTTTAGTCCCGGCATTGCTTCTCATTCCGCCGCGTTATTTGGCGTATAACATAATTGGATGTTGTACTCGGTAATTCGAGATGTATTGTTTTGACAAGACGTCTTTAAACACATTTTATTCTCAACAATACTGATTGCAGTTTAGAAATTATTTTGTAAATACAAGAGATCTTTAAGACGCGAAGTGGTTGAATTCTATAAGGATGTGCAGGGGTTGAGTGAAGTAAAATAATATTTAATTGGAGTAAAGTTACATAGTTTAATTAGACTTTTGACTTATAAATGTGCAGAATGAAAGGGACTACGATTTTTATCACTTAATTTTTTTGAAAATAATCTCAGAATTATTCTGTTGACAAGGAACATCACACAGGGCTTCACTGATAATATATAATATAATACCAGCCTTGTATTTTATTCTGTCCCACTGCTGGGCACGGCACGGGACTCTACTACTGAGAGGCATTAGGCCTTAGTCCACCACAGTGGCCTAGAGCGGATTCGTAGACCTACTTCACTAAAAAAGCAGCCCTAATACATTGACATTAGTTACAAATCATCTTATTAGTACCTTTATTGACGTAACTATCTAATAACTTAGAATTTCGAGACACATTTTCAAATAAAAGCCTACTGTACCAACGAGACTTATGTCTATATTTCTGGAAGCTTCGATGCCAAAAATAAGAGTAAAAATTCGCGACCTACTTTCAGCTCTAAAATTTGGTCTGAACTTTAATTAGCTGATGTTGTAATATGACCTGAACTGCATTCCGAAACTTTATTTTTGAGTAGTTTTTGCTCACAACTTCGTCAGAGTAAAAAACAGAAAAAAAAGTATGCAAATGACTATGGCAAGAACTTATGAAACATTATAAATATATTTAATGCTCATGACTATAACATAAACTTATGAAAGATTATAAATACTTACATTTTATTTATTTGTATTGAAAAAATATAAAGCTGATGATCTACATTGTCATACCCACAGAGATATTCAAGTTTTATTTATTTATTTATTTATAATTAGGACAGCCAGTAGTTGTTACATTATAACTAGCTCCAATAAATATAATAGTAATAATAGACTTACACAACATTTTGAGGTGTCACAGCATGCATTGACAAAAAATAACACCTTTTCTTGTTTCTTGGCATACCCGACGCTCCCAGCAATCTCTCAGTACCAAAACAATTAAAACCAAACGAATCTAAAAAAAATCGTAAACATTATGAGCTAAATTAATTTCTGTAGAATAAGAAAAAGCCACCCACAAACCTTCATGCTAGAACAATTTCCGAGCAAAGTGCAATATTCAGACTATACTTAAAAACAAACAGCGTCCGTACAGTGGAATGGAATTAAAATTTCCATCAGACTTGTTTGTGTAGGCGCCGTGTCAGCGTCGTCACACTAGAAACGATGTATTGAGTGTATAGTATGGTAACGGAGCGCCTTGGTGTGATAGTCTTATGATTGACTGGAATATGTGCCTTGGCGATTATTTCCGAAGTCTCAATCCTATTTTAATTCAGTTAAAACCGATAAAAGCTAAAATATGTGGAATTTATTTAGATTTTGACTAATTGAACTTAACAATAAATAAAAAACTATTATAATATTAAAACATATAAAGAAAAATAAAATACTGTCACAAATATTTTTTATGTTTAAAAATAAAATTTTTATAAATCCGCACCACCCTAAGGTTGACTAGAACAGAATGCCCTTGGCATTAAGTCCGCCGATATACACGTGTATATAAAGTGTATAAATACCTTAATAAATAAAAATAAATTATTAATCTCCTGAATTTATACATTATGCCGCAATCTCTAAATCAGAACAGTATCACGTGAAATTTTTATTGTTCGTTGCGTATTCCAGTTGTCTTACTGTGACATCTATACATTGCGTGCATGCGGTTATTACGTTGTTTTGTTCAACTATACTTTATGATTCGTTCATGTTTTCATTTTCTTAATTTCATTATGGTATTATGCTTAGAACGTTTAATATTTAACGTCTAATGGTTCTAATTGCTTTTGCCTCCATTTCAATGTAATCCTATGTAATCCACCTAATGTTTATTTCTGTTTTTATAGGGTTCTGCAACTTGGATGCTGTTTGAGATAATTGTATAAGAGGAAACAAAAATACTACTCCTACTAATATTATAAATGCGAATGTTTGTGAGGGTGGATGTATGAATGTATGTTTCTTCCTCTTTCACGAAAAAGCTAAACGGATTTGGATGAAACTTTACAGTATATTGGTCAGATCAGAATAACACATAGGATACAATTCATAATGATTTTATGTAATTTGGTCATAATATGAAAAATGTTTTGGAATTTAGATTGAGTTTTTTATTTGTCAAGGTAAATTAATTTCATTTTTATTCTAAACAACAGTAAATATTAACTTTAGGCACACATTTTACGGCTCTCGATTGCCGCCATACAGCCTGTCTTAATTCCATTGGATTAAGTTCTAAAATTTCACATTGCATTGTGTTAAAGAGTACATATCAAGTAAGTCGGAAAAAAAATTATCCCGGAAAATTCAGAAAAGTAAAAGCTAGTAATTTATATATCTTGTAAAATAAACAACGGGTTTAAATATATTCTATAAGACTGAATGAGGAGGCAGGCAAACTATCTCGGTTGATAGAAATATAACTATGCCTAAGTTTCACCATCTAGTTTTACCTTTCGTTTCTTTACGTAACATAGGAAGCAAATAACATTTGCCGGTTGTAGGATATATTTTATATATGCCCGAGCGACCACCGTACACGAGGTGTTAAAACCCGCCATATTGGCCCACATACGTATGTCTAAAAGCGTTGGATTGAATACCGCTTACAAAATGTTATTAGTAATGATTATACAACGTACAATAAAATGTATATTTTTATAGACCCATACTACAAGATAAGTTTAATTATTACCGAAAATAAACAAAAAAATCCTTCTAAAACATTCACCATATTTCAGTTCGAATTAAATCAAAAACGGACAAGTTAACACCCCTTTACCGTTTAGCATACATAATTTTTTATCGCCATTAGGAATCTCATTAGTCCATTTCACCGTAAAATAATGCAGGTGCTAAACATAAAGCTTTAAAAACATGCCACGAACAAAAACTACATTAGCATTATAAAATCCGCTGAGTTTTCGACGTACAATGAAGTCGCTCTGTGTACATAATTCCGTTTTAAAGATTTCTTCAAACGCTTTTATGGTAATAGTTTTAGAATGGAGAAAAGACGTAATTAGAATCCGTGCGGTTTTTCTTGGATAAGTTTTTGTTCTGTCTCTATCAAATGGTTGGGTACGGTCGTCTTATTGCAATTAAATATGGTGCAGTTAAAACGAAGTTTAGAACAACGTAGAACAGACTTAGAATTAACAATTATTTATAAAACATATTCGACGAATTCTGGACCCCGATATAATGTGTCGATTATTTTTAAACACTAAGGATTTTAATGAGACATCGCCCACATCAAAACCAAACGATTCCGAACATGAACATTTATGTCGGCCTGGCACTGATCAGCCTCACTTTTTTTTAATGAATGACGAGACGAGCTTGCCGTTCGCCTGATGGTAAGCGATACGAGCGCCCATAACAGTAGAAACACCATCCAACGCCTTGAATTACAAAGTATTGTTTGGTAGTCCACTGCGTTCGCCATCCTAAGACATGAGATGTTAAATCTTATTAGGTCCAGTAATTAGAACCATGTCACTCGCTTCATTAAGACGACTGCTTCAAACAAAAATAAAATAATTACAAACACGCATGAAGAAACTTATAAATTGCAATATCTTTCTAAGTTTCCATGCACCAA
>NW_023592319.1:0-11355 GCF_014839805.1 Manduca sexta | reverse complement strand
AATGATATTCACAAAATATGTAGAAATAAACGAGAAACAGTTATTGTATATATACTTATAGATATATTTTAGTAGTTCGCGCTCCCGCTCCCGCTCCGCTCATCACGAAGTTCCATCATTATGCGTATTAGAGCTCGAGCTTATCCTTATGATATTCCTTACGTGTGTACGTATTCTGTATTTGCGGATATAGTAGCGATAAAGTTTTGAGGAGGCGCGTTTATTATATAAATACATTTTCCATACTTAGAAGGGTTATTTTGTCACCATACGTATTTACGTGTGTAACATTACGCCGCGTTTCTATTGTTTTTAGTTAATATTATATTAGGCTATAAATTAAACGTAATGTAACAGTATGAAAAACGTTAGTGGACTTAATATTTTTTTAAAAATAAACATAATATATACGTAAACTCTTATTGTGTCAAATTTTATTTTTGTATTATACTAAGTGGCGGTCAAACAAAAGCTGTAGGAAACCATGTTCTATTTTTAGTTGGAGCACGGCAACCAAATTATGCCGATCTGTACGAAACTAATTATACACAGACGAAACCCGGAACGCGATTAAATTGCCACAATATAATATTTGATTAACCTTTCCATTTTAACTCATTAAACAAATCAATACTTTTGTCTCTTGTACCAGGGAAATATGGACTCGAACCGTGTCAGAAGACGCTCTTGGACGCCGCATGTCCGTGTTAGGCGTGTCAGAAGCGAAGAAGCCAGATAGCGGCAAGTGGTCCTGCGCGGCTGACGACGCGGGCAGGAGGCGGTGCAGGGCGCTACGACTAGTCGTATTGCGACCTCCGGATATACGTCTGGTGCCTTCCACCCTCACTGTTAATAAGGTAAGGCTAATCTTCAAAACAGGCAAGCGAAATGTCGGACGCCCGCCTACAAGGTGGACGGACGACCTGGCTAAGGTCGCAGGCAGTCGCTGGATGCAGGCCGCTTCCAACAGGTCGACGTGGAGATCTTTGGGGGAGGCCTATGTTCAGCAGTGGACTTCCTGTGGCTGAGATGATGATGATGATGATGAATCTTCAAAAGACGGAACAAACACCTAAAGAGAAGAACAGAGTTGTAGCTGAAGGATCGTCCCTCTTCAATGTGTGATCGTATTTTTAGATACTTGGATACTGGCATCCATTGAAAAACTATTCTAGTCTGGAAATATCCGCAAATTACCGACATAGGATACGATAATTAAAATCCATGCAACAACCAAACTACTTGAATGTCATTAAAAGAGATTTATTTCCGTGATTATAGAAAATGAAAAAGCTATCTGAATTCACATCAATTAATAAAAGAGATATGACGAAAAGTAGATACCCTGGTTGCACCTCTGCCTGCCCCGTGAGGATAAAGCCGTGATGTATGCCAAAATACAATTTCTTTCAGGGAGATAACGTAAGCATCACCTGTCTCGCAGGCGCGAGTCGGATACACGGGGCTCTGGGGTTTAGTTGGGCAAGGGAGAGGACTCTACTGCCGCTAGCGCCAGGTCGAGAGGTCTGGGAGGACCTGTATCCAGCTGGGAGTGTGCTCAAGCTGTATAACGTACAGGTAATGTCACATCTGACTACTAGATTTTCCAAAACTGAATTCTATAAAAATGCTGTTGTCAGCATCAAGGTATTTTACCCTTAAGTACAGTCCTATAGAGTCAGTCTTATATAGTCCATTAGTCCGTGCTTCTTTGCAGTTTTTGCAGTCTATAATAAAAAACAAATATAAAAAAGTACTTCATTTATCTCGGTGGCAAACAAAGTTGCACTTATGATACGTCAAAAAAGGTTCTAAGAATTGTTGCTATTTCTAAATGACTTTTAAATGAATAATATACCATCGGAAATTTTAATTCAAATATTTCCTAAGAGAGCAAATTACCAGGATGATAAATGCCTACATACTATTCCAGGTCATGGTCTATCCATGTGCCAAATTTCATCCAAATCAGTTTAGTGGTTTCTGCATTTACCATACTACAATAATAAGTAAGAAAATCCATTACCGTAACAATCATATTTCTAAATATCAACAGAAATCAGGCGAGTTCAGGTGCCAAGTATCATCAGTAGCAGGGACGAACGCGAAGGGAGTCACGATGTGGGCGTTGGGGGTCAACGACGAGTCGTGTGACACTGATGCGTCCCACGGACTCCGGTGGCCCAAGACCGCGCCGGGGGCGTACGCGTCGGCTTCGTGCCCTCCTGGACATATAGGGGAGACTACCAGGTATAACAAATAACATTTTGAAATGATTACGGTCAAGTGGTACACTTTTATTTCTAGTTGCATACGCTAGTGTTTCGTAATAAAAAAAAATATATGTCGTTATAAATAAAATATTCCAAGATAACTGCATGCACAAATTTTGGCTAATGAAAGATTTTTATTAGCATATAAAACATTCTAAGAATATAACATCTCTTTCAAAATTTTATTATATTTTGGCATATTAATGCTAAATTTGAACAGTCTTTGCAAAATAACATCAGAGTGAATTAATATGGATGTTCATATTGATTTTGTACATTCCAACAAACATCTTTTTTGTGGGTATACATTAGTTCGAATGGTGCGTATATTTTAATAAGATATTCAATAGTTTATTTATTTTTTGTACAGGTTTTGTGAACCGAAAACTGGACAACATGGTGTGAAATGGAAGCTACCAGACTTTTCGGGCTGTGTAGCTGAGTCATTGAAAGATATTTACGAACAGGTACCAAATTTTGACCATACCCGCCCAAAATAACTAATAAAAGTGAAACCACTTAAAAATATGAATATGTACTTACCTACTAAAAAAATTAAACTATTTACCAACTTTACACAGCAATCTGTCTGTCTTATTGATTAATAAATTTTTTTCAGTTTGATTTTCTAAAATTGAAACTGTATTAAAAACAATCAACACCATATCAGCTACAGGAAATCCACGGCTGTACACCGCCATTAAAGATTTTCAAACCAACTTCTTAGACGCAACGTGAATCCAACGAATTCCTGTTACCTTTAGCATAAGAAATAAGGCAAGGAAGAAATGTCATGATTTTTTTTCATATTCATTGTTTACAGTTCGAAAGCATATCCTATGGTTACTCCTGGGGTAACGTGTCCAACGTAGCTCGTCAGTACGGAGCGGTCTTGCGTTCACTCCCCTCACATCCAGGGGAGGGCACCCTGCCCCTCCACCATACCAAGGAGATGCTCAACTACCTGCTCTCTGCTGCTGGACAGCCTAAAGACAGGGTCGAGAGCAGTGATCACCTGCTCAAGATATATGACACGCTCTTGAAACACCCTGACGCTTTTTTGGATGAAGAAGTGAGTTCAAACATAAAGGTTTATTTTTTTTTTGTTTTACCTCAGATTTTATTTCATTAACTTTATTTACAATGTCAATTATTTAATTATTTGTTAGAAATCAAATGGGAATGTGACCGTACGTTGAAAACAGATACAAACAACATTAATCAACCGAATTAATTTGTGCCCGCTATGGCGATAGGCTCGCCCCTATCACATCATGAGACGGAACACACTTGGCGAAAAGTGGGTGCCCTGGTTGCGCTTCTGCATACCCCTTCAGGGATAAATGCGTGATGTGTGTGTGTGATTTTAATATGAATTTTACGTAATACACTCATCAAAAACCATAAACAATTCTTAGAAAATCTACGAGCTGCAAAACGCTATAGCAAATACAGCAGGCATGAGGGACAACCTGAACATCCGCTACCACGAGTTCACAGTGAAGACGAAGCCGGCACGTGATGACAACGCGGCTCATTTCGACCTGCAGGTAATATCGATAAAAACCATTAATATACCCGGCTTGCTGACGTATAGATAGGATCGTAAGGAAATCAAAGAAAGATGTTCTGTATAGGAATTTTGAGTGTTTGAAGTCTACCAATATGCACTAGGCCAGCGTGGTGGACTAAGGTCTAATCCCTTTCAGTAGTAGAGGAAGCCCGTGTCCACCAGTGGGACCGTATCTATTATAGGGTCGATATTATTATTTATTATTTTATATAAGTAATGTATCTTAACTAAATACTCAATAACAATTGAAAATCCAAGGCTCTTAATTATCACTTACAAATATTCATTCTCGTCGATCTCAAAATATACCTTTGAATTAGTTGGTATTGATCATTTCATCCACGAAGATGCACCCCACTACTTTCTCTCATTGCTTGTAAGCATAGTGCACACGCATACCATAATGGATAACGTCGGGGAAAGTGCTTGGATTAGTTCCTTTACCCTTAACATCACCGCTTAAAAGGTGGTGGGGCGTATCTTCCTAGATGAAATAACCTATACATGTCAATTCAATTTGTTTCTTACTACCGAGTCATATTCTCTTCCAGTTGTGCAACTAGCGAAACCTTATTTGTTCTTTTAAAAAAGACCTTAGCACGTATGATTTTCTTTGGCAGGCCAGCTTCACCGGTACCAAGGAGTGGATTCTGGCTTCTGCTGGAGTAGAACTCCTGACAAAGACCGGCAACGCATCAGTGGTATCTGTGCTGTATCATAATTTGGGCGCCAGGCTGCCTTCTTTGAGACGATCCATAGAGTTCAAGTAAGTTATTTATTTTCTGCACCTGTAGGTTTGTTGATCTTCCTACAATAAAGAAATTATGTATTTAAAATTATTCCATTGTTCATTTCTTTATCAACTTAATGTTGAAATCGATAAATGTACAACTGTTTTGCCCTTATTTTGGTTTGTTTTTATACATGAAGCCATCACAGCCACACAATTGACATTATTTCCAATATGCAACGGTCACTGTGTACTAAAATCGTCATGATTATTATAAATTTTTGTATTCTTTTTATCTGTATCATTTATATTTTATTTTAAACGTTCCAAAATATCGTTGTTTATAGTAAATCGTCTTCCAGGCAGGGACGCGAGATGGAGTATTCGGTGTCGTCGCAGCAAGTGCAGTTGTTCGCTACTGGACCAGGAGTCGACAAAGCTTTACAGCATACCGTCAAACTGCTGTTCACGCATGTCAAGAATTACAGCGCTGTTGGTGAGTCGGTAATTTGTTATAAGTTCTTGTAATTGGAAGATAGAAAACTAAATAGATTCTGATAAGTTTTGCTTTCAATTAAAACGAAATAACCACTTTACCAACTAAATAAATAAAAAAACAACAAATTATATACCCATAGATTCTTATTGACTTCCAGAACTTCCTTATAGAATATAAAAATAAAAAATAAAAAAATAAAAAAATAAAAATGCTTTATTCATCACGTAGACGAACATAGTTGCACTTATGATAAGTCAAGGTACATGAGAATATTTATTTATTACTTAAATTAGCTTATATAAAAAAAGACAATTTATATTGAAAATAAAATAAATGAAAAATATACTTAGTAAACAAAGAAGCCAGCTCGGGCTGGCAGGGAAGAAGAAGTAAAATTATGTATATATGTATTTTTGAATAAGCAATAAGGGAGAAACGCGTCGCGATCCTCACCGGTGATGACAATAAAAGCCCTATTATTTAATATAACATTAAATAATATCGGTCCTATATATCAAAACTGCTCAAAATATCTTTCCAGCATCAAAACTAGCGTGCGGTCTTCGCACACCAACCGAGCCGAGGACGTGGCTGACCAAGGCGTGCGAGATTCGAATACCGGAGCCGACGCACGTGTCCTGCAAATGTAGGGGACTCGGGACTTATGCCCTTTCACTATAGCGAGGTCCACACTTGTAAGTAGTTTACAGTAGGACGCAGTAGAAGTTGACACGTACTAAATATCATAGATCATTTACAGAAGATTGTAACACCTTCCCCTTTAAGTTCTTGCTAAAGAATTTCTTGCTCAAATTTACTCAATAATATACATATCATCAAGTAATTTAAAATAGCAGCCAATTAACCTGTTAAAACAACTAAACGTATGTACATTTTTATCAGTATTCTGTTATATTCCAGATTGATGAGGTGGATAAAATTATTGTGATCAGTAAATAATATACCGAAAAACAATTCCCAAACGAAGTTGAAATTCATGTTATATTACCAATTTATTGCGAAAAAAACAAAATTATTAGAATCTAATTCCAAATTACCCCATTTTGGAATTACATAATAACCTGACTCCCCAGACAGACGCCGAGAAAGACTTGCGTGGTGTAGTGAAGATCACTGCTAGTCTGGGCAGCGCGATGTGTTTGGCGGCGGCCGCGTTGCAGCTCCTAGGATTGGCGTCAGGAGCTAAGACTCGATTGCCGATCCTGTTGAAGGCTGCCACGGCTGGCACTCACTCGGCAGCTATGCTGGCGCTGTTGGAATGTGATACTAGACAGGTAGTTATTGAAATGATGAGCTCATTATTAATTAGATCTTTATTATAAATAAACTTAATAACCGAGATGGAGAATATGATGATGATGAACCGATGAAACCGGATAAATATATAAAGATTAAAATCTAGGAAGATTAATTAGAGATTTATCGCTTGACAGGATATTAAGGGAGTAGTGTAGGAAAGAGTAGCGAGCAAAAGCTGGGAGACATAACAAAAACGAAGTTCAATTTGGATAAAATTAATTTACCTAACCATTATTATCAACGCTGGCATTCGAGCAAAGTTAGACGCAGGAACCAAACCAGCTAACAACTAAAGCATCCATTAGAGTTATAATGTATTAATGTAGAAAGTTTAGAAACTTATAAAGGTGTTGGTGTTGATTACAGGAGGAGGCGTGTCCAGGCACGCTGGGCTGGGTGTGCGCGGCGTGCTGGTGCGCGGGGTGCGCAGCGCTGTGCGCGCAGCCGCTGCTGCTGCAGTCCGAGCGCGCCGGCCGCGCACAGCGCGCGCCCTCCGTCGCGCTGCTGGCAGGTGCGTAGCCTCTACCGTCCGTTTGGAGTCACTTCATATTGGGCCTCACATAGTCATGGCATGTACAATCGGACAAGTTGGTGCTAGTACACTTCCAAACACATTTTGCTTGACCGGTCTAATGTCCCGAGATATTTAGACACGCCCCTGTCTCATATTTCACCAATTACGACAGTTTTGGAGATGTGCGAAAGGAACAGCAGATAACTATTATTGTTTACTTTAGTTGTATTTTACTGATTGACGACGCGCACGCAACTATTGAGTACCAGTAGTATTTTGCTCATAATTATTTTTTCGTTTACGGACACCGATATCTTGCCACTACGTAGACTTATGTTCGTTTACTGGACTCTTAATTACTTAGTCGCCGACCCGTCATGTGACTACTGCACCATGGATTATATATTCCGGGAATTAAATATTACAGTAAGTAAATCAGTCATACTATACTATATAATATTTTAATATTAATTTTAACTAGTGGACGTTAATATGCGTGGCAAAAAAAATATCGTCAGGGCAGAGAACTAATAATTAAAATTTTGCAGTTTTGAGAAAATCGCGGTTTATGGCTTTTTTAATTATTGGTCATCATAATTAATTATATTTAAAGCCAACATAGACCACCTTTTTAAGCTCTTTTAAATATAATTATAATATTATTGAGTTTTGATGAATACTTATTCCTTTAATTGTGTAAAACAGACTTAAATATGCTACTTATTATATTTTAAATTAATCCTTAAGTTATCCTATCTATCGTAGGGTCAAATATCATTAGTCATTGTGTGTTTTTTTGCCAAAAAATTAACATAGTGCTATTGATCATACTTGTAGTAATCTATGTAGTATGTTATTTAAGTTGCTTTACGAATAATCAAATGTCAAAATATTGAAAGAAATATAATTGGAAAACTTAAAAGTACTCAATGCAAAATAAACTACTTCGACGGTTATACTCACTATACTTATAGGTGTTACCTATCTTTTCTTGATCTCAGTTAAAATTCAGAGTTTTCGATATTGAAACAGCAGTAGCATTAAGCGTAACTTTTACCGTCAACTTTTAATAGTAAACTCTAATTTAATGTTGGGAATATATTGAGACAGGCCGGTAAGCCTTTTAGTCCAGTCAATAAGCTCAAAAGGTGTCAATTTATGTATTATAAAGATCCAAAAATATGAGTGATAGCTCATTCGATTTGGATAACATGACGTCTAGAAAAATAATCTTTAGTGTTCATTGGCACTTAAAAATACAATTGTTATTAACAGGATAAAGAGGTTCTTCGATAACTTAAAAATAAGAAATAAGGAGGAAATTTCCAATTTAAAGAAGAAAGACACGCCCGAAATTCTATCTCCTTTATTAATAATTTTTATTTAATGCCAAAAATATAGACGAGTATAAATAATTTATGGATAGGCGATAATTTCTTTTTTATTACAGTAATATTGCATAGCCAACATTTTTATTGCTGCACATGTGCACTTTAAAAGTGTAAAGATTTCACATAAAAGGGTCTTTGTTAGAGGACGACATTTTTATGTTTTTTGTTAACCCAGTTCCATGTCGACGCATTTATCGGAAAGCGGCGTCCATTGTTTATTGAATTTAGACGAGTTTAAAGATTTTAAGTAGTGGTAATATGATTTCTTACTAGAGTAATTAACTATGTCGGCGCGTTTGTAAGATCCGCTTATAGACGTTTAAGTCCCACCCAGTTTAACCCAGAGGTTTCTGTTATTATTGTTTCTTTTACAACTACATAATATGTAGCACTGAATTAAAGTAGAATTACAATCCGATTTAATGCAAATTTGGGATTTTTATCTCAATAAAATGTGTGCAATTATGGAAAACAGAGCTGATTTTTTTACTTAATTTGGATTATTTCGTACTTGACCCACGTATTTTGTGTCGGCCGCACTGGCGTTCTGCTCCCATATAAATTTTATTATTTTGGCACTGTAGTCATTACGTTAAAATATTATTAGAATAATAGATTTTAGTAATTAATATATAATTTAATTGTATTACAGAGAACCACTGTCCCTCGATGTATACACTAGGATGCGGATGAGAGCTTCATCGCCAACCGATCCAGAGCGCACACTCTACTCAACCTGCCTGCTGAGCGTATCAAACTTGTAATGAATACAATTAAATCATATCACTGAAGTAACAAAAAATGTGTTTTATTTACATAGACTTTCTACGAAATTTCATTTTACATGTGTATCTCATTATTTATTGGTGTTGCAAATATATTATCTACTATATTCGATTTTAACTTTTGATAATTATATATCGTAGCGATATGTGCGTGAGCCTCATCGACTGGTTCACAAAACGAGCCTATTGAAATAAATCATTTTATTTGAAAGATTTGATTGTGAGATTTAAAAAAAGTTATTTACTTTAAATATTACACTTAAAATGAACTCTGCAAATATAAACGTTATTACATTTGGAAGGCATCGAAAAAGTTAAGTAATCAAAAATCTTGTTTAGTTATCTCTGAAAATAATTACTTACTGCAAATATTTTTTTTCAAATTTTCTTATTTTTAAAATTTTTCCTTTATATCCGTAAATGATAATAATAACACTTACTTATGTCAAAAAACACGTAGTTATATCTTTTGACGAATCGTGAAATTATTTGTATGAATTACTCAGCCATGACTTTTCTTTCTTATTTTTCTTATCAATGAAGGGTCTAAAATTATTATTTAATGACTCCAAGTTACTAATTTTTGGCACATTATTATTCAATAAGTTTGAGGTTGGTTGGAATTTATTCGAAACATAAAACCAGCGCCCATACAAAAACGGAAATGTCCTTTAAAAGTAAATAAAATGTTCAAAAAGCATAAAACAATTGAGAAAAAATATAATAATTTCTAATAATGAAACGAATAACAATAATTTATGATTATGTGAATGATTTAACGAATTAAATAAACTGTTTAAGTAATTTATATAATTCAAAATTCAATCATAATATGCAGCTATTAAATCGGTAAAAAATCAATAACTGTAAGTTGATTATAGACTTTGGGTTTTAACTCAGCGAAAACTAAATAATTGGCTAAAGAAAGTAACTAAAATTTACAAACTGGACATGTGCAGCAATAAAATGTTAGCCTTGCAAATACTACTGTAATAAGAATTCAAATCTACGCCTACACTTATAATCTTTAAATGCCTCTAAATTCAATAGCATAACAATCGACTCAGTTTAACGATAAATGCGTCCACGTAAGACCGGTGTCAATACAAACATTGATAAAAATGCGCTCTTTAACAAACCATTTTTATGTGATATATTTATTCTTTTCAAACAACATCTGCAGCAATAAAAATGTTGGCCTTTCAATAT
This sequence comes from Manduca sexta, assembly GCF_014839805.1. Classification (NCBI taxonomy): domain Eukaryota; kingdom Metazoa; phylum Arthropoda; class Insecta; order Lepidoptera; family Sphingidae; genus Manduca; species Manduca sexta. The sequence goes on along the minus strand of NW_023592319.1, from coordinate 1,061 downwards.
TACTCTAATAAAAGCATATTACCACCTACACATAAAATCTTTAAACTCGCCTCAAATTCAATAAATAATAATCGCTGCATATCGATAAATAGTCCAATTAACTACTTCAAAAGGTGTTAAATAGTTCAAATTAGGATGAAAAAAGGTATTTCGTTATTAACTCAAAAACTATTCATATTTAAGATAAAAAGATCATTAAGAGGAAATAAAAAACAATATCTCCAAGAAGCTAATAATTTTAGGTCAATTATTTTAACTTTAATGTTAATACATAATATTTGTAAATACAGAGATTGGAATAAAATGTTATCGTCTAAGTTTTTGAAATAAAATAAAATAACAATTCAAATAATGAAATCTATTAACTATGATTTATTATTATAATATGAATTATTGAACGAATTGAATAAACTGAACAGTTTAAATTTTTACGATTCAAAATTCAATCATAATATTATGCAGTCATTGAATTTATTTAATAAATTAATTATAGACTATGGGTTTAAAGAGACCGAAAACTAAAAAACGGCTTAAAAAGTAGCTAATCATAATTTACTAACAAAATATAGTTGTGACAAATATGGCGGAAATTGCTTTAAAATGATTATTTTTTAATACAACATAAAGTTTGGTTTGTTAAAAGTTAAAAAGAAGGTAATCAGGCATATAATATGATATAAAATAATTAACATAATGTCGTTTCTTATTTATTAAAAATAATGCCAAAAATTTAACAATATAAACACTGTAAATCGCGATTGTCTCCAAACTATAAAACTTTTGTTATTACGTTCCTTACGCCGACGATATGCATCTTACAAGTATAGGAATTATCGTCATAGCATAGACGTGCGCGCATCAATTTTAATTTCGTTTTCTATTATACACTCAGCAGCGGTTCGGTAGTGTTACGTAACGTCATTGCAGGTAGCCAGCAGACTTACGACTGATATCGATCTATGCAATCGATCCCAAACCCCGCCCCCAAACGTAGTAAAACAAATTTGCCAAGTTATTTTGACCCTTAGGGTGGTCGACCGTGAACTTTGCTGATTGTACAA
>NW_023592318.1:0-4884 GCF_014839805.1 Manduca sexta | reverse complement strand
TCAATATGAATATACAAATATATATTATGAAATAGTTTACAGTAGTCTTTTGGGATTAAGCGGTTCAAAACGGCTAAACTGATTTCAATGAAGATTTTACTTTTCCGTTTGTATAATTACATTTCTATTCTATCTCCTTTTTCGGGCGTATCTTAGCATGGGCTTATGCTAAATGTAATACCTCATAACTTTACTATAAAATCTTTTCTTACTGCAAATCTTCACAATACGGGGAAATTATGTACAAAATTTCACAATTCTAAAACCACCAGTTTCAACTCTATTTTGTATATGTCACTTATTGTTTAGAATTTTATTATAAACTAGTGTTGCTCGCGGCTTCGCCCCTGAAAAGCTTTTCCCCTACAAAAGTCCCTAAAACACTGCTTATAACTCCACTTGTAAAACAACTGCGCCATCTATCTAACAAACCTGATTAAAATATTCAACACATTACCGGGATAATGTAGCCTATTCTTTATTTCAAGACATGGTATACCCGTGAACCAAATGAAAATTAAAAATATTGTAATTTAACACAAAAGATCTATACATAACGAATATACAAAGTATGAATTTTACAGTACTATGCGAAATGAATCAGTGTATTGACAACGGTCCCCACACTAGGTAAGCCTGTATCGTGGGGTCCTGTGAGATCACTCAGAAGTGCTTTTTACCACAACAGCCTTCGTTTCTATGGTAACATAAAATGAGATCATAAAGATAAAATTTCATCGTAATCTTTTCAGCAGATTCTGCGGTTACTTCTAACGAACATTCCAACTTACCCATTTATAATATTAGATATAATATTGCTCCATATTAAAATACTTTTAAAATGTAGACATTTTCCAATAATGTGCATTTCAATAGTCATAAAACGAACCGGTACGAGTGGACTTCCCGAACATACCTCGGGTAAACATCCGCAAGCTTGTCCTACAAATCCTAATATAATATTAAAACAAGGTGGTGCTCACGACTCCGCCCCGTGATGTACCCTTCCCGTAATCAAATACCCATTATGTATTTTACTTACAACTTTTATCAATAAGTACTTAAGGGAGACCTATATTAACTATCTACTATTTGGCTGTAAAAAGGTCATTATATCAGGGCTATGTTTTTTTGACATTTAAGACATGCCTATGTGTCCGAAGTAATCCCCAAAAATTGCCATCGAGAATAGACCCTAAAATAAACCTAAACAGAACTTACAAAAACATCAAACGGAATGGAATTATTATTAATATTATGCATGGCTAATGATAGCAAATGACCCCCGACTGGACATGGGCGGTGCGACACAGTTCAAGGTCAAAGTCGACAGTTTGTGAAACTGGCTTTTGACCACCGCTCCGCCTGCGCAGAAAGATTCCATCAAATCATCTTTTTTACACGTTTACTGTGTAACGTTTTTTAACACTGTCTGAGAGGAGTAGTTGTATTATGTGCGCGGTACGGCACACTGAGCTCCCAGGTTCGAATCCTGCGGCTGGAAAACTGGTATTGGGTTTATTCTGCTCAATATAAACCCTAAATCTAGAATATGTGCCAGATATGGTCATAGGCTCGCCTTCTATCACAACATGGGACGGAACACACGTGACTAAAACTGGATCCTCTGGTTGCATCTCTGCCTACCACTTTGGGGAAAAAGGCGTGATTTGTGTGTTTATCAAAACTTATAATTGTATGGTTAAAATAAAATTAAAATTGTAACTTGTGCACTTTCTTAATAATAGAAATAAACAAATCATTCACCTGTGTCTCTCAAAAGTCTGTGCTTATTACGGATGGAGAACTAATAATGCCTACGAGTACTAAATCAACGAAAGTATACTCCAAAACTAAGTTGACAACAAAAACCTCATGTAAATCGACTTATATTATTCATAAACATACCAACAAAAATATAAACAAAGTCTATTATAATTAATTTAAATGCACGAAACTAGCTTTTAATATTATTGTCATTAGCATTCTCATTAAAATTATATTTTGGAAAGTGACTACACAGAACTTCTTATCAAGTACAACGTAGTCCATATTAGATTGATACACGAGCGATGTTACGTTTGTCGACAATCGTCAGAAATCTGCCAGTCCAGTCCATCTAACAAGAAGACTAACACGGGTTCAGGGTTCGGCTGAAGTCGACAATGGGATTCTAATATCTATCGCCAACCAGTTGGGTTCAAAATGGCAACAAAGGACTACAATACACTACACCTACAACTTTGACATGTATCTTGACCGCTACAGGTTCAAGGTCTCTCCCCGAAACCAACCTTTCTAACTTTGCCTAAATTTGCTAGAACGCTTATATTTTCTTTCTTAATATTCTGAATTTCGATTTTAAAGTAATAAAATGTTTATGACTATAATTTTATATTTTATGGTAAAATAAATCAGAGTATAATACTTTAGGCACCGCCTACAGGAGATTCAATACGACCGCCTATTATTATGCAAAAATATAATTACGATGTAATTAATTGGGCGGCTAATGACCCCAACTCAATTTTATGATTGATTGCCTTATAAAATATCAATGAAAAACAATTTTCGTGTGTATGCTATCCATTACATAATAAAAAGGAATTTGTACTAGATGTGGTTGTGCCAAAATTGTAAGCTTATTTTATATTTCATTAGACGTACTTTACAAAAAATTTACTCGGCACTAACTGACTGTTACCCAAATAAACTGATGCAGTGGATCCGAATGAAATAGTGCATACTAATCTATTACATAAGTGAGAGGCCTGATTATTATTTTATTTATTTGTTTTGCAAAATGTCATATTCTGGTGATTCCACGTTCACGATAAAAAAGAGAAATACCACAATCAATGTATTTGTGTAAAATCCAAAAAAGTAAAATAAAATAGTAAGAGTAATAAAAGGTAGTAACATAAAGAAATTTTGAATTTTTTTACCGGTGGTAGGTCTCTCATACGTGAGACTCCGCCTGGGTAGGTACCACCACAATGTCTATTTCTACTACCAAGCAATAGTGTGTAGTCACTGTTATGTTCCGGTTTGAAGGATATTGTAGCTAGTGTGACTACTGGACATAATAAGACTTAACATCTCATGTCTCAGGTTGGCGAGCGCAGTGAAATACAAAACAATACTTTGTAATTCAAAGTGTTGGATAGTGTTTCTACTGTTTGTGGGCGGTCGTATCGCTTACCATCAGGCGAACGGCAAACACGTCTCGTCATTCAAAGCAATAAAAAAAAATTGGCAGCTAAAATATGGGAATCCATTGAAGCACAATATTACAGTTGTGAGATAATTTATAACTTTTAGACTCTATTCAGGTTCTATTTATTGTTCAGTACCAGACTAGGTCAAGTGTTGCAACGGTCAATGAAGTCTCATTGAGAAGTGTGAATGACAAAGTATTAGGTCATAATCGTGCACGTATGGTAATGAAACATCGCCGTGCCCAGCCCGTAATCATGATTTTCCGGTAATGATATGTTACGCGCGTTTAAATCTTTTTGAAGCGATTGTGAATGATAACTCATTACCCATCCAGGACACACGGACGAAATATTTCAACGAACAGGTGTCTTAAGAATATTTTTTATAAAATAACGATAATTTTAAAACATACGACCAAAATTCGACCCTTGAGATAAAATAACTTCGTACCTAATCTATATTGCGTATGGATATTCCTGAGGTGAAAGGCTTTCGAAGTTAACTGCAAGTCCCAAAGCTTTGAAATCAAAAATATCACTTACTTTATCCCGACAACTCTTTAATTGTCACAAAGACCAAAAGTAAGCGTAACAAGTACAAAGCATACCGGACTACAGAAGCAAAAAATATCCCAACACATACAAACTACTTTCATATTCTGCACATGCGCATTGGGCGCGTGTCATGCCGGCTAATAACCGCAATTATTCCTTTTTTTATCCAGACCCGGTAAACTGACATGACAATGAGTACAAAGGAGCCTAAATATAAAGCAAAAAAACAGATAAAGCTTCTTTCGATGGCAGATTTTTTTATAACGTAATGTCACATATGAATAAGTCATCTTTAAGAGACCACCCCTTCAACAGAGAATGATAAACTGCCAAATTTGAAGGAAAGGAATGAGGACTTTAGAAGTAAGTGGGGTCAAAAGTCTTTAATATTGTAAAATAATCTACCGCCTACTCAAAAATGCCTATTGGTTTATTCCATTCAAAATTGCATTTTTATGTAATTTTATGCAATAAAATAATCAAGTGGCAGATTGTTGCCATGTGAAGTATCATTCATATATCACGTTGTGTTTATGACATACGGCCGGGCGGGTCGACACCCGCGGCCCGGCTCCGGCGACCGGTTTGAATCTAGTTTTACATAATATTTATTTTCGTTTGTTAATTGGTTATAATAATTAAATAACTTAGATTTAGGTATGCTTGGAAAAATTATGAAAGTGATTCGTTTTTAAGGTAGTGTCGGTTGCAAATCTTTCTTAATATTTTAGGAAAAATACTATAATTTTTAACTGCTGACATATTGCACAATTATATTACGACATATTAAGATGGTGAGTTTTTTTTATGTTATAAGCGGTAAACGAGCATATAGTTCACCTGGCAGTAAGTGATCACCGTCGCCCTTGAACATCTGCCATGCTAGGGGGAATAGAGATGCGTTACCGGCCTTTTAAGGGCAAATACGCCCTTTGTTAGTACTAGTACCTTTTGTATTGCCATAGTTACGGGGCAAACAAGATATGTATTTTTTTGTTTTGGTTCCCAATATGGCAAATGGTTTAAGAAGAAAGGAAGTTTCACAATAATGCATTAGTGAAATATGTGTCTCCTTGTACTGGGATATGCGTTTGTTATTTTTATTGTTTCA
>NW_023592317.1:0-1000 GCF_014839805.1 Manduca sexta | reverse complement strand
GCAGATGCTCAGAGTGATTACTTGAGTGTAAGTTTTTGTCCCATACATAACTTTTAAATGGATATTGTCAATGTTGATACATGTATAAAGCTGTTTCCTGTGCTATGTAGATGAATTGCTCTATTATTCATCTACATAGCACTTAAATAATTAAAAAAAAGTGTTATGATTCAATACACTGAAATATATTAGTTACATTCTTGTCAGATCTGTCGATCTGTGCTTTCTACTTTTGTGATTTGATTTCCTGTATATGATGACAGATAATCGATCCGTGTAAGATCCCGTCGATATTCGCGAACGCGTTGGAGAGCTCGGTGCTGTCGCAGCTGGTGAGCGTGCTGCACGCGCATGCGCACAAGTTCTCGCGCGTGACTGCGTACCTGCAGGCGCTGTGTAACGTCAAGCGCTTCTCCGCACTCGCTATGTTCCTCTCCGTGGAGGACAAACAGCGTGAGTATACGATTAACACAACTTGCCACTCTGAAGTTAGTCTGTAGTGCCACTAGTCACTATCTTCATACCAGGAAAGGTAAATGAATCAAACTATACTAGTACTAAACGGAGATTCAGTGGTGGATTTATACTCTCCTAAAGTATATGCCACTCAATTCGTGTCGTCCCCCATATCACGCGGTCGGAGGCCTATTTTGCAGGACCAAAAAGTTTCCGGATTGTTGCTGCCAATTTGTAACATAGTTTTAGTATAACAATTATGAAGTCACCACTCACCTTAAAAAAGCCATTCAAAGTAAACCACTTACCTAAATAATTACCAAAACAAATTCACTTGAAATTAATTTCCTTTCAGATTTAACAAAAATCCTCGAACACTGTAAAGCTGTGGAAAACTGCAGTGACGAGGTAATCGAGGATCTGAAGAACAAATATGAACTCTAAAGGCGAGCTGTCACAGTCTAGTTAAATTTAAATTGTAGATCTATGAGGAATTGAGGAAGCATACGGAGGTATAAGTTTAGTTTAAAACGTAATGGTGCGT
>NW_023592316.1:0-7958 GCF_014839805.1 Manduca sexta | reverse complement strand
AGGCCTTTGTCCTCGTGGACTTTTCCCCCCCCAACTTTCTGATCATGTGCAGCTATTCCAGGTTGTCTAGTTCGCGAAAAAAACGAATTAAATGGGACTTAATAGAACAAACAATCGATATTTCAATTGAGGGCTAAGAATCTGATCTGATATTGAAACAGATCTGATATTATCACAATAATATCAGCTTTGTATTATATACTGTCCCTCTGTTGGGCACGGGCGTCCTCTACTATTAAGAAGTATTAGGCCTTAGTCCACCACGCTGGCCTCGTGCGGATTGGTAGACTTCGGACGCCCTTGAAATTCTTATAGAGAACTGGTTAGGTATACAGGTTTCCTCACGATGTTTTCTTTCACCGTTAAAGCAAGCGATAATTCACAAAGAATATTATGTTAAAGATAATTATGTTACTACCTAATAATAATATTATAGTTAACAGTTACAGATAAACTGAGTGAAATGAAATCAGGAACGAAAGTTGTTCCTGTAACATATTAATATATCAGTGGTTGATGTCGGATAAATTTAGAGGATTTGATTGAGGCGTCTGGAGACATTTAAACTCATTGCAGTGATCTATTGGCTAATTTGAAGATGCACACCGTTTTTCAGAGTCGACGGAGCGGACAAATAAAAACGAATTTCGTCACGACACTGCGTATGTCGGTGTATAATGAGGCACGTTGCTGTTGAAGGTTCGGAATTGTCATAATAAGACGCCTGTAAGGGTAAGCTGAAGTATAAGTATGAAATTAATAATTGTATTTCTTTTTATCCCCAGTTAAGAAAAGTCAATAAATAAATATACCACGTAAATGCTAGCGAGTAAGAGTTTTTCTATGGACGTAAACAAAATCATAATATAAAGGTTCATTTTAACCACTACAACTACTCTAAAAGAATTCGTCGCAGCGGCAACATTATATTTTTAGTCAGAAATACACCATATTCGCTTTAAACTACAAAATGATAAAAAATCAGAAAACTAAAATTACGATTTTTGGTGAAAATATTCGTTATTAATGGATGATTTTCGACACAATCTCAGCAAACGTGAAAACGAGTGTGGTTTTATTTGGTAACACAATGTCAAAATGATCCTGTTTAATAATAATAGATATTAAATAAGTAATGTATTACATTATACTTCTTATTATTAACGAGAGATGAAATTATATACATGACACAATATTTTAAACAAATTATTTGTAACAAGCTTAACAACTTATTGACTTCTGTGACGTGTAGCATTCAGATTTTTTATTTTAATAATCATTTGTATTATGATCAATATAAAAACAGGATGGTCAAATATAAACAAGTTACCACGATCGACATGCTCTGAAATTAAACTTTATGATGTTTTTATAAGTTTAAAATGTAGTTATTCGAACATTTACTTTTAGGAGAGCCCACACCTCAGGCCCCCCATCGACCCCAAAGACTTTAAAGCGTCTAATACGCCTAAAGAAAAAATCAGAGAAAAATCCGTAAATTTTAATTTCAATGTCTAACATTCACGTAGGATAAATATAAGTATAAAATTAGTTATGAAAAGCGGAATACAATCAAAACAACTCATTTGTAAGCATGTCAAAAATACTTTGTTCTGATTAGTCCATTTTTGAGATAGATCGAAAATGCGATTGGGATCATTTATTGAAACTGACGGTAGATAGCAATCGATCAACATATATCCTCTATAGTTGCTGATGCCGTTGGGTTTCATTCTAGGATCTTCCAGTGTAGATCCCTTAATACAGTTCGGCATAATTATGACGACCATCGATGAATGTAACCATTTTTATTAGAATAAAGGCCTGTCTCAGGACTTATGACTCAATGCTTCTCGTCACATTGATGGATAAGCCGACCAAATACAAAAGTCAAACTCTAATATATGCTCCTAAATAAATGGTAGTAAAATGAGTACATTTACATTATCTGGTTAATACAATAACTGTCAAATATTTCGCTTGATACTTGTGAAATAAACCAAAATATAAAGCGCTGTCGTCCGAGTTGCTTGGTTAATTACTTTACTCAATTTTTTCGCAACTTTCCTCACTTCACCGTATTTTTGTACACATACCTATACACACATCACGCCTTTATCTCTGAAGAGGTAGAAAAGATTCATCCAGAGCATCAACTTTTCGCCAAGTGTTCCATACCATAATATGTACAATCATTGTGTGCATCGGGCACAAATTACGATCCGATCTGATACTGAGTAGCAAAATCCAATGTCACTTTTCCCAACCCGGCAATCGAACCCCGGAACTCAGAACGGTGTCGCACTGTACAATACAATTACGCCAGCGAGGCATATTTTTGCATTACAAGCTTTAACCGAATGACACATCTAATAATAAAGTTATTCAGACTCGTATTTCCGTCGATGTACCAAAATACGACGTCGAGGCTCTTTATATTCCGAGCCCAATATTGCCTATTGATCCATTATTTACCATACATACATCTTTATTCTTGTCTTCAACTAAGGCAATGTTGAAGACACTTTCTTTTCTCGACATCCTGTTTTGTGTTATGCACATTTGGTTTCGGGTTTGCATTGATTAGTTTATGATATTTGTTCCGTACTTTTATTAAATTCAATATGCTAGCACAATTTTGCGATTAAGATATTTGTAATGCAATGAATGGATCTGTATTTGCCACAAAATCCAATCGCACCTTAAGCAGCGACAAGTGCTGCCCCTCGAACGTGCATTACGCACTTCCTATTCAATTCAAGTAACTCTCTCGATAGCAACGTAGTTTGGTGCGCGCTGTGTCTTATATTTAAAATTAGCTGAAATCGAAGAAGGACGACCAGTGATACTGCGGTGCAATCCTGAATAGCAGCGTCCTATGACCATTCACCATCACTGGGTACCCAGAGAAGCGAGCGGTGCTGCAAGTGCAGGTGAGTGGTAAATACAGTCCACACATTACCAACCATCAGAGGTCCAATAGTTTTCCCAAACAATATTAATTATAATATTCTCGGTTTTATTTGTGTGGTTTTAAAGTTGTATTCAGTTTGTTCGAGCGCGTCTAGATGGGATATTTGGGCGCTGCACTGTGAAGCAAAGAAATTCGCTGATTAGTAACTAACTAACAGTGTTGGTCAAGTTATCATAATTTATTTATTTTATTTATTTATATGTTTACTCTTTATATTGTATGTATTTTTTTACATACAATATAAAGAGTAAGAGATACGTATTATAAAACAAAGTCCTCTTTTCTGTCTGTCTGTATGTTATCGATTTTCTCGTAATTATACTGAACAGATTTTTATAAATTATGGAGTTTAAGACCCTGGGGAGGTTATAGGCTACTTTCTATTCTAGGAAAATACATAGCGATAGTTTTATCAAAGTAAACTCCTTCACGCGGGCGAAACTACGAGCAAAATCTAATTATTAAATAAATCTGAAAAAGTATCAATGCATATAAAAATAATAAAACGAACCACCCTCCGACGGCGAGGCTCAAGACTCAAGCCACCGGTGTTAAGGGATTCAAAGTGTGAAATATCCTCACAATACTTTATATATTTATAATATTTGTAATCTGTATAAAAATTATAATATCAGCTCTGTATTATATACTGTCCCACTGTTGGGCACGGGCCTCCTCTACTACTGAGAGGGAATAGGCCTTAGTCCACCACGCTGGCCTAGTTCGAGTTGGTAGACTTCACACACCCTCGAAAATTCCTAGAGAATTTCTCAGGTATGCAGGTTTCCTCACAATGTATATCTATATACTTAGTTGTAATCCATAAAACCCAATAAGTCAACTTTAAAATACAATTAGAAGCGTTTATTAACATAATTCTTTCATCCGATATCATCACAGTATCCTTTTACATCAGTTAATCCAAAACAGATTCTCCAATATAATTAAAAAAGGCAATCAATACACGCCGTTTTTAACACAACGAGTATAACCCTTATCGGCAATCCCTTGGGGGAGATTGTCGTTATTTAGTGCTATCGGCCGGCTTAAACAATGCCGACGTAATGCCGGCTTAAATTGTATCGAGCCTTGTGTGACATGATGATTCTATAATGATTAGGAGCTTAATTACAATCGAATGCGGAGAACAGCATGCCACTGACCTTGAAAATGTTAATTCTTAGTGTAATGAGGATAGAAAATATTCTACATTATCCAGAAAGCAGTGGCAAAAGGTGAAATCTTCTGAAAGGGAACCCAACACAACATAATATAGGTACTAATGTACACAAATGCGGCCTGCAACTTGTTCTAATAATAATTAGTTTTACGTAAATCAAGACATCGGCTTATATGGGTCCTTCGCCACTGCCAGGGAGCTAAAGAAAAAAGAAAAAAAGGTATTGTTTTCGCGGTATACGTAATACATAAAAGAAACAGCCCTTAAAACATATTATACTAAGTCCAAATAACTAGGCGGCCGTTTCAATATAGACTGTGTTAAGACAACCAAAACGCAGCACTGTTTTTCAGTGGCTCCCTGAAATGAAATGCTAAAGATTTTCGTCTCAGAAACAGAGGTTGTCTCGGGCGGTACCGAGTAAGAATTAGTACATTAATTTACTGATTGTAGTAGGTGTCTTTATGAGGAAACCGTCTGGGATAGGAATAGGGTTGCCAGATTTTTTTCAGTCTATAAGCGAGAAATGCTTAAATGGGCAAAAATACAGGATTTCAGTTTTTACCCGGGACAAATAAGAAAGAAAATATTTTTTAATGTTTATTATATTTATCAGAGGACCAAGTCGGTTTTAACATATTTTTATTCGTTTTAACTTATTTATAACAATAAATACATAATTGTAATTAAAAACGGACATGGACCTGCTTTTTATTAAATTTATTAAAACCGAGTTGTATTAATATGTATGAAAAAATGCATTACGTGCGTGAGTACTTGTCAATTGAAGATTGATCGATTTACGGGACATAGTCTGTCCCGCCGGGACATTTTAAACTGTGCCTAAAATACGGGACGTCCGGGAAATACGGAACGTCTGGCAACGCTAAATAGGAACCACCGTAAAGTCTATATTTACTGCCAAGCAGATGTTTGTATGTATGTTTGCATTTCGGTTCGAAGGACATTGTAGCCTGAGTGAAACTAACATACTTCTTCCCATTTTCTCTACTTCCACTCATTCGGTCAAGGGAATAGCTCTAAAGTCTAGCGATAAAAAAATTGAATTGTGGCATTGTTTTATTTAATTAACGTTTTGGAACTGCAAAAGTGTTTTAATTCGCGATAAAAAAAGTTGAAGATGTTATGTGGCCATTGTTTTATCTAATTAACGCTTTCTGGAATTGCAAATCACGTCTTCACTAATTCCGCAGCCTTGCAGTCTGCGGTTCATATATCGAGCTATACAAAATATCGATCTGGTGCCGCGTACTCCTGTGAATGCTAATGGCGTAAATAATTATGATTAGGTTCCTTTATTAATAAACCGAGATACGTGGTAACATTACCAAAATATTGAATTCGTGAACTATCTATAATGATTTCTTATGTTTACGCGAATGTTAGACGTTAAAATAAAACTATTTTATGGATTTTATCGCGATTTTATTATATTTTTCTCCCGACGTTTCGAATGCTTTGCAGCCGTTGGCTGGCAGCCCGTCTTTTGTGTTTCTGCCAGATTTCAAGACACTGTGACTATCACGTAAGATCGGACTACCAACAGCTAAAATTTAAAGTTGTTTAATTGTTAAATGTAGGTATATCGCAACTGAATAATGAGAGGAGCATACCTGGTAGTAAGCAATACAACCGCTTAATGATATGCGTGGCTCTCCATTACGGCATCCTGAGACATAAGATCTGCTGGTGGCAGGATATATTTAATATCCGCCCGGATAGCGACCACCGTACATAAGCTGTTTAAACCCGCCATAGTGGCCCACGTAAGTGTGTTGTGTTCTGGAATCAGTCTGTATATATCCGGTTTCAACAGGCCGGCATAATTATGTCGACTGTCGAGGGTAATCATCTCTCGTCAGTTGAATTCTATTGGACCTCACTTACCATCAGGTGCAGTGGGGGGGTTTGTCGTCCACGTATAAAAAATAACAATCTTCTAATTCAGTAGTATAAACCACTAATATAAACAATAACAACCACGAATTAAATTACTCATAACAAACTAATTATGGCGTACGAAATTAAAACTTATACTGATGTATCGTAGTGTTCTTTTTAATTAGTTGTGTAATGTAACAACGTATAATAAAATAAGCCTGCCTATTGTATGTCGACTTTTAATGAAATCCCTAGGCTTTTAGTTCGTGAACTGTTTTTATTACTCGTATTACGTAGTGTTACTGGGATTTATATTGTTGAATTTATTTTAACTGTCTGACCCATTAAAATTGTTTTAGAATACATTATGATATTCTATTGTGAGTATGTAAATTCAATATTATAAAGACATTATATTTCACTTTAAAAATACCTACGCATTACGTTTTACTGGTGGTATATCTCATATGTAAGAATTCGCCTGGGTCGGTACCACCGCAATGTCTATTTCTTCCGCTAAGCAGCCGTAGTCACTGTTGTGTTCCAGTTAGAAGAACATTATAGCCAGTGTACTGCACATAATGAAACTGAACATCTCACATCACCGGATGGCGAGCGCAGTGGAATACCAAACAATACTTTGTAATTCAAGGTGTTGGATGGTGTTTCTACAGTTTTAGGGCAGTCGTATCGCTTACCGTCAGGCGAACGGCAAGCTCATCTCGTCATTCAAAGCAATAAAAAAAAAGTTTCTTGATTATAATTATTTAATTTTCTTGCAAATATGCAAAATTGCCATTTCCTAACTTAAATTTTTATTTGTGTAAATAAATAAAATAAAATAAAATACTTTATTTATCACGTAGGCGAACAAAGTCGCACTTATGATACGTCAAAACAAAGAATAAGAATAATTATTATTTCTAAACAAATATTAAAATTACTTGTATAACTATGGACATTTTAAATTAGGGATAAAGTTTATACAAAAGACAAGGTACAAACCGAAGTAACCAGCTCGGGCTGGCAAGTAGAGGGAAATAGAAGGGTAACGCGTCGCGATCCTCACCGGCGAGGACATGCGCCCTAACCTAGCTAACCTACCAGCCTTCACTAGCTACCTAAGTGATGACTACCCGAAGAAGAAAGGCAGAAAGAAACTCCGGGCTTTCTTTTGTCATCAATTGTTCAGTACTTCTTTGTATTTTTTCCAAGTCTTTCTTGTACATAGTCACAATAGTTATATAAGCTAATGCACACACATCACCGTTAACATGGGATAAGATGAAATCCATAATATAAGAAATAAAATAAAATTAGCGATAGCAAATAAAAGAGAACATAGATTCATACTTAAATAACGGCGTACAGCGTGCATTCGCCTACATTTACAATCATAGTTTTCAATCATGAGAAAAGAAAAAAAATAGTGATATTAAACAGGCAAACACAACATGATCGGGTGGTCGTCTTTCAAAAATTACATTTCATTGAAATATGATATGATTATGTCAAATTAGAACTATAGAAATGTCATTATTATAAAAAGCATGTGAGACATGTAACAAAGACATTTTAGGCATTTAATTAATTACTAATGTGTGCTAACATGGTGGGTCATTGTGTGCAGGACAAACTTTCCAAACCGTCTTATCATTAAGGTAATCAGATACAGTATAGTATCCTTTACACATTAATTCACGCTTAACATAACATTTGAATTTTTGTTCGGTCAAATTGGTAATTTCGAAGGAAGTTTATTATAAAACTTAATGCTATTAACTAAGAAAGATTTATTGGTTTTACAGAGCCTATGATTAGGGACAACCAATTTATTTTTATTTCTAGTATTTAGACTATGCAAGTCACTGTTTTAATAAAAGTACTAAGGTACGTACGTAC
>NW_023592315.1:0-26962 GCF_014839805.1 Manduca sexta | reverse complement strand
CCTGAGTTTGGGCGAGTATTGATAGGTAGGTAGGTAGGTAGGTAGATTGGTTGGTTAATTATTGAGTCAGTGATAAGGTAAATATTATTTATCGTGTCGCAACTCCGAACCCCCGTGTAATATTAGAGTGAACAAATACTAATAATATATGTAGAATTAAACGTTCATTGTCGAAACGAAACATTATTTGTTACTCACTCATTACGTATACAATTGTATAAGTAAGTAATGAGTATATAGTAGATAAAAGAATCATATTGCGGCCCTGAAAAGGGCCTTTGTTTTATCCATTTACCTAACAACTCACGCACGCGCTTTATTTATTAAATTTTTTATGTATGCGCGCGCGCTCACTCGCTCGCTCATGGTTTGCGACGTGCAACGCGCCCACGCAGCGTCGGTGTTACAGTTTTAGGTATTTTATAAAGGTATAATTACTACTAACTAATTACCAAGCCTCTTCTCGGTCTTTTGGGCAAACAGCACCGCTTGAATGTTCGGCAACACGCCGCCCCTGTGCGATGGTCACACCGGAGAGAAGTTTGTTTAACTCCTCGTCGTTTTATCGCCAATTGAAGATGTCTAGGTATGATTCTGGTTTTCTTGTTGTCCCTAGCGGCGTTTCCTGCCAACTCTAGAACTTCAGCGGCTAGGTACTCCATAACGGCGGCTAGATAAACAGGTGCACCGGCGCCAACGCGTTCCGCGTAATTTCCATTACGCAACAGTCTATGTATACGTCCCACGGGGAATTGCAGTCCGGCACGGTTAGAACGAGACTTGACCTTCCCCTTGACTTTGCCGCCTTTACCACGTCCAGACATGATGTAGTGTTGTTGTTTTAAATCAAAAACAAAAAGAAAAGTATAGAACGCAAATGTACGTGCTATATAATATTATGTTATATTACACTTATACGATACGATACGTTACGATGCGCTCGAATAAAGTGATATAGTTAAAAATAACGCGTCCCCGGTGTTTATATTCTGCACTTACTACGCGTAATAGTGGTGGGAGCGAGATCGAGCGCGTTAAAATAGACCAATCACGATCGTTCGCCGCTTGCGCGGCGAGCCAATAAGCCGCGCGGCTGTCGGTCATTGCCGTGACGGCCACAAAACTAAACGAAACTTCGAATTTTACAATATGACGTACACACAATACAACACACAATATAATATTGTAATATAATAATATATTATATTAGGTGCGATTATATTAAGTATTTTCCGTCACATATTTTTTTTTTCTTCATATAATATATAGCTATTCAGTAAAATCCAAAATATTATAATATAATTCGGCCACTCGTGCGATTTGTATGTCAATGTCTATATGTATGTATATTGTATGAATTCATCGTAAAATGGAATTCTTACGTCCCACCAAATTGAACGAATCAATAAATAAAATAAAAAAAAAAAAAAATGTAGATAGATAGGTAGATATGCAGTCAGGTATATTACATTATAATAATACATATACATATTATGTATGTGTATGTATGTATGCATGTAAAGACTTCGTCATCTTGTCGAACTTAAGAAACTTAATCAAAGAAATTCACACTTATTATATTATATAATAATAAATAAGTGCGTAGATTGATTTGAAATATTTGTTAGCCCTGAAAAGGGCTGTTGTATGTGTATATGTTTGTGCGTCATGGATCGCACACGCGCGCTCCTCGCGTTCCGTCACAATAATAATAATCATATTTGTACTTGTTGATGTTGATGATGTTGTTATTAATGTGACTTGAACGCGACGACGACAACGGCAATGGCAATTTACGCAGGTGCATTGTGAGCATATCGCGTTCACTTTTTGCGGCTGAAGCTTTCTTGGCGGCCGGCTTGGAGGCCTTGCCTGCAGAGGCCTGAGGCGGCCGCCTTCTTGGGCTTAGGAGCTTTAGGTTTCTTGGTTGGCGGTTTGGCGGATTTCTTGGCCTTCGGTGCGGCTGCGCTTTGGCCTTACCCTGTGCTGCAGCTTCGCTGCGGTCGCCGGCTTCTTTTGGCAGCTGCGGCTTTCTTTTGTCTCGTCGCGGCGGCGGCGGCGGCCGAGGAAGATGAAGATTTCGATTTAGCCGGCGACGTTGCGGACGATGACGACGCGTTCGCCCCACCACCTGCAGCGGCAGCAGCGGCCGCGGCTTTTTAGATCTGCTGCCTGCTGCCGCCGCTGTCGCCTTCTTAGATTTACCACCGGCCGACGCGGCAGTGCCGCTCGCAGTGTTGCCCTTCGATCCGGCTTTTCTTCCAGGTCCACCGCCTGCGCCGCTGCCACCGCTGCCACCGCTGCCGCCGCCGACACCGCCGGCTGATTTTTGATTTTTCGACGCTGCAGATTTTGATTCAAGTTTGAAAGATCCAGAAGCGCCCTTGCCTTTTGTTTGTATAAGTGTGCCCGATTCGACGGCGCTCTTCAAATATCTTCTAATGAAAGGTGCCAATTTTTCAGCGTCCACTTTGTACTGGACGGCGATGTATTTCTTGATTGCCTTGCAACGATGATCCGCTTCGTTCCTTCAGCTCTTTTATAGCATTGTTCACCATTTCTGATGTCTTCGGATGTGGAGGTTTAGCTTTGGGCTTCTTTGCGGCAGCGCCTGCAGCGGCCGCCTTCGCGGTAGGTTTCTTTGCCGGGGTTGCCGGTGCTGGGGCTTCGGTTGCAACAGCTGTGTCTGCCATATTTTTTCTATTTTGGTTGTTTTTCTCAAATTATGCACAACAATACGCGCGCAACATACACTCCACCACAACGATGATAATAATAATAATAATTATTATAGTAGTAATAATATTATTATTATTTTTACAATAATATTAATAGTAGTAGTACAAGTATGTAGTAGTAAGTAGTATTATTATTATATTAAAATGCTGCAATTGTTTTTAAATTACAATACAAAAAGAGTTCACACGACGTCAGATGTCGCCACTAGGTTGGTAGAAATTTTCATTAGCTGACACGCGGCTATACCGTAAGGAGAGCCTTTGCGGCGCGAGACGATTTCACGTACGAACAGTTGGAACTTTTCACTAACATCAGTCTGTTTAAATTGAATTTTAACATTGTTTTCATATATTCATCAATTAAACGTTTATGCGCCCTCATTCCCCATGAACTGATTTATTTATCTCAAAACATATATACACGATATGATCGTCCGTTATCTGAGTAAAGTTGTTTATTTTCGCCACTCGGTAACGTGTTCACGTGTAGTCATGTTTAAAAGTTATATATCTCTAAAATACGAAACAATGGAGTGCTGATTGTTATTCAAATAAATGGCTAAATGTATAACGTTATATAATTGAAACAATAATAATTGCTCATCAACATTTCCTAACATTAAAACGACACACAAATGAGAGGGTGGTAAAACACACACAAACGCGCACACACACGTCAGCGGCACCACGAGCAGCAGCAGCAGCATCAGCAGCGAGCGCAGCATCAGTCGGGCAGTCGGGCGCGAGGCGAAGTGCGTGGAAGCAAAAAAAAAAAAAAAAAATGTGTGTGTGATTTTGATAATTGAATAATAATAATATAATATAATTTAATTAGTTAGTGGCGTCGGTCGGCTTGCTGTCTCTCTGGCTGGCTGGCTGGCTATCGGGGTGGCCTACGTTGTTTAGCAATGATGGACGGAATTATTGAATGTTTAAATAATTTGTCTGCCTGTCTGTGCCTGTCTGTGTGTCTGTGCGTTAAGTATAAATTTTAGAGAACCACTAACACTCACGAACGCACATACATCATACATACATACATAAATAAGTACACATTCAGATCAGAGTATCGTTAATAATTTACAATTTTTATATAATATTATAATGTAATAATATATAATATACCTAACGCAATATTATTATGTTTAGTTCAATACGTACAATAAATACACATACGAGTACATTAACTAAGTGTACAGTGCACACTGTAGGTGCGTACCTACCCCTGGGTACATAGGTACTTGGTTACTTAATAATAATAAAGCGAACTAGTCGAGTCAGTAAGTCAGTCAGTCATTATTATTAAGAACAAATAGTAGAAGTTATCGTATCGCTTACCTATCTATTTATATTATTTAAAATAGAACTAACTAAATCAGTTACTATTATAACTTGCGTGATAATGAATAATGTCTTTATTCAATTGTTAGTTTTAGGTTTATTTATTTTTTTATTATTCACTCTGTTTTCGCTCAATTTCGACATACAACGCGAAACATAAGTATCATAAGTCATGCATTTCCTTCTCGTAGCGTTCGGGGAGAGGGGGGGGGGGGGGTGTCTCACACACGAAGAATATACACATATCGTCAAGTCGGCTGGAAGTACATGATCAATAATTATCATTAAAATTACCAACCTACGTATTAATATTTGAAGTAATACAAGAAGTAGAATTCATTATTTTATCGATTAGAAACTTAGGTACACACATAATATGATTATATTATGTAATTATAATGAACAATTTGCGGCCCTGAAAAGGGCCTTTTGTCAGTTCGGTGTGTTACAGTCGTCACATGGCGCGCAGAACGTCGTCCTAGTTCTCCTCGTCGTCGTCGTCGTCGTCGTCGTCGTCGTCGTCGTCGTCGTCGCCGCCGCCGCCGCCGCCGTTGTTGTCGTCGTTGTTGTTTTTATTTTATTTTTTTGCGCGGCCTTCACATTGTACGCATTATATAATATTTGTGTCGTTGTATTTATTGATTATGATCTTACAATAGGTATTCGCATGTTCAATTTTCGCGTACAATGCGAGATTCGCTCACGCTCAAGTGACTGACGACGTACGATCGAACGAACGAAACGAACGGGCTGACGGACGGACGGACGATTTACGCATTCATCATGAGAGACTTAACCGCCGAAACCGTAGAGCGTGCGTCCCTGTCGTTTCAGAGCGTACACGACGTCCATAGCGGTGACAGTTTTCCTTTTGGCGTGCTTCTGTGTACGTGACGGCGTCACGAATTACGTTCTCGAGGAACACTTTAAGCACACCGCGAGTTTCTTCGTATATCAAACCGGAGATACGCTTCACTCCACCTCTGCGTGCCAAACGGCGAATGGCAGGCTTCGTGATACCCTGGATGTTGTCACGAAGAACTTTCCTGTGACGTTTCGCTCCTCCTTTCCAAGACCTTTGCCTCCCTTGCCGCGACCGGTCATTGTTGTTGTTTTGGTTTAGTTTGATTCGATTATGTTACGTTGTGTTAGATCCGTTCGGCAGACAGTCCGCACGAAATATGTTCCGTTCGAACTCCATGCGCCCGTTTTATACTGCCACGTACGACGAAAACGACGGCGCGGGTTGGGGAGGGAGGAAGCGCGCGAGGAGAATGGTTGGGGGTATACTAACTTACTCACGCGGCTGTGATAGGCGGAACGCGACGGTGCTATAATAACCCACGGAGACAGCGAAAACGATGGCAATATAATAATGACACCGCAAGTTATCCTAAAACCCCTACCGCTACCGAGTTGATGCAATTTGCAGTCTCTTCAATTTCTTCTCTTTAAAAAAAAATAAATAAATAAATATATTTTTATAAATATAAAAATTCATCGATTCATCGATATTATAATTATTACCAGTAATTATGTTATTTTCTTTATAAAGTTAAGAAGGTAACTAACCTAAATTTGTTGCGTTAATATTATTAATATTTTATTAACAATATACACAAATCTATGTGTTTAGTGTTGAGTACGGTAATATTATTATGAATATAATATGCCATAAAGGTAATATATACTTAGTCTGTCGTTTACTTGCCGAGTCTCGTTTCGTAGACGATGTAAGAAACAAATTGTAATTATATTTTGAAATATATGCGGCCCTGAAAAGGGCCTTTTAATGATTAAAAGTCATGATGCGCGAATCACGCGTGCGTCAATTTCGCCTTCATTTGTAAATATAATAATATAAATGTTTCGCGATATTATGTGTTTCTAATAATATGCGAGGAGCGAGCTGCGATGCACGCGCGCACATTATTTTAAACACCCGTCGTGTTGAATAATATTTATTGTTATTATTATTATTATTATTCTACAACGATGACGACGACGACGTTGGTTGCAAGAGCGAACGGCGGCGTTTAAGCTCTCTCCCTCTGATTCTGCGCGCCAACTGTATATCCTTTGGCATGATGGTAACACGCTTGGCGTGAATGGCGCAAAGGTTCGTGTCTTCGAAAAGACCGACCAGGTAAGCTTCGCTGGCCTCCTGCAGCGCCATGACGGCGGAACTTTGGAAACGCAGATCGGTTTTGAAATCTTGCGCTATCTCACGAACCAAACGCTGGAACGGTAATTTGCGAATCAGAAGTTCCGTACTTTTCTGGTAACGACGGATCTCACGGAGAGCGACAGTGCCGGGCCTGTAACGGTGAGGTTTCTTCACTCCGCCTGTTGCGGGAGCACTCTTCCTGGCGGCCTTGGTCGCCAGCTGCTTACGTGGCGCTTTGCCACCGGTTGATTTTCTAGCTGTTTGCTTAGTACGCGCCATTGTGTTGATCAACCAACCAACCAAACAAACAAATAAATAAACAACGAACGAACGAACGAACGAACTCACAAAGCGATCGACCGTCACGCGCAGAGGTTTGATTAAGAATGTAAAACCATACCTTTTTTTTTTTTTTTTTTTTTTTTTTTGATCCTGTCTTACGTTTGTTAGCCTGGCAAGGGCCGGCTTATACAAACACACCGGTCTTGCGGGTGCGTGCTTTAGGCACTGCGAGCCCTTAAGTGACCATGCTGAGGGCGACCCTCTAAAGGGTCACGACCTCGGCTCAGGACGGCCACTGAGAGAGGATGTTTTTGGGGACATCAGCGATTATGGAAACGCGAAAGGAGCGAAAAACGACCTAACCGTCTAACATGTTTACATCGGCGCCCGGGCCGGAATTATCAGAAGGGTCGGGAGGACGGGGGACGCGGCGAGGTCCTCGACGGCGAGGACGGAGCAGCGGTCGTGTTGAGTGTTTGAGCTTTTTAAGCAGCTCGTGCTTTCTACGTATTGCCAGAGTTATATCGTCCTCTGGATCTGATAAGACTGAACGCGGTCTTCTCCATTTGGCGCGGTCAAATGGAGTGTATTTAGAATTTAGTCGGATTAACGGATTCGGGTGATTGACCGCCTTATCGAAATAGCGTCTGCTGGCCATGTGCATAAAGTGCCTGATGGTCGGCATATCGGTGTCCACGTGGAGGTTGCGATTGCGAACGTACCACGGGGCATCGAGTGCACGTCTGAGGAATTTGTTTTGTAACACCTGCAGACGCTGAAGTCGAGCAGGCGGTATATGCGCGAATACGGGGGACGCGTACGTCATGATCTGTACATCGGCGTCCGGGCCGGAATTATCAGAAGGGTCGGGAGGACGGGGGGACGCGGCGAGGTCCTCGACGGCGAGGACGGAGCAGCGGTCGTGTAGAGTGTTTGAGCTTTTAAGCAGCTCGTGCTTTCTACGTATTGCCAGAGTTATATCGTCCTCTGGATCTGACAGAACTGAACGCGGTCTTCTCCATTTCGCGCGGTCGAATGGAGTGTATTTTGAATTTAATCGGACTAACGGGTTCGGGTGATTGACCGCCTTATCGAAATAGCGTCTGCTGGCCATGTGCATAAAGTGCCTGATGGTCGGCATATCGGTGTCCACGTGGAGGTTGCGATTGCGAACGTACCACGGGGCATCGAGTGCACGTCTGAGGAATTTGTTTTGTAACACCTGCAGACGCTGAAGTCGAGCAGGCGGTATATGCGCGAATACGGGGGACGCGTACGTCATGATCGGTCTAACGCACGTAGTAAAGATCCTAATCTTGTTGCGGATAGACATCTTACTTTTTCTGTTTAAGAGCCAGTGGAGCTGGCCCATCGCGAATGCGGCTCGCGCGCGTACCGCATTTACGTGTGGGGCGAAGGTCAACCTCTGATCAAGGATCACACCTAGATATTTGACCTTATGGGTCCAAGGGATGATTTGGCCAGACAATCTAACTGAAGCGTTAGGCGCTTCTTTCTGAAGCTTCCTATGGAATAGGATAGCTTGGCTTTTGGAGGGTTGACAGTGATGCGCCATTTGCGAAACCACTCGCCGAGCTGGTCGGCGGCGGCCTGCAAAATGCGCACCACATGTTCCGGTTCTCTACGTGAAGCGTAGATCGCCGTGTCGTCCGCGAAGAGCGCCAGATGGGCGTCTTTGTATTTAGGAATATCGCTAGTATATAGCGAGAATAGAAAAGGTGATAGCGCGGAGCCTTGCGGGACTCCGGCCGAGATGGTATGACGAGAGGAGAGGGTGCCCTCGACACGATATTTGAAACCGCGATTCGACAAAAACTCTCTTATGATGTGCACGAGCTGTGTGGGCACGTTGAGAGTGTACAGCTTGTACAACAAGCCGTTGTGCCACACTTTGTCGAATGCTTTCTCAACATCGAAGAAGAGAGCACCGGTATAGAATCCTAACTTAAATCTGAATAGACATGCTCCGTGATGCGGAGTATCTGATGCACGCAACTGTGCCTATTTCGAAAACCAAACTGCTCTGGAGGAAGCAGATTGTGGGAGTGAGCTACTATTTTGAGACGGTCGAGGACGATCCGCTCATAAAGTTTCCCTATCGTGCTAAGTAGGCTAATGGGCCTATAAGAGGCCGGTTCTGACGCGGGTTTACCCGGCTTGTGAATTCCTATCACGACTGCTTCTTTCCAGGCCTCAGGAAAGTAGCAGTTCTGGAATGCTGCATTGAGGATGTCAGCAAGAATCTTGACCAGATGCCCCGGTAGCATTTTCAGTAACCTAGTGGGGATACCGTCAGCCCCGGGGGCTTTTCGCCTATTTAGTGCCTTGATCAGAGTGACGACTTCTTCGATCGTCACCGGCGCGAGGGGGTCGGGGGGCGCGTCGACGTCCGGGTCGATTGTTTGAAATGGTCGCGGAATAGGCGGCGAAGGGATCGCGTTCCTACTTTCGACAAAAGTGTCTACCGCAACAAGATGATCGTGGTCTACGGGAATTGTTTCGAGCGAGCATTGAGACTGCAGGGTGGAGGCTAATAATTCCGCTTTCTCGTCGTCGTCAAACGCGGGGCGTTGATTCGGACGATTGAGCGGGGAAAAGAGGCCACATCCTTTCTCTTGAAAGAGCGGACCAGCTTCCAAAAGGCCATGTGGGTCGGTTGGATTTCCGACAAGTGCTGCTCCCACCTCGAATCGACGGCGTCCTTTACGCGACGTCTGGCCTCACGTTGGAGGTAACGCGCGAGACGCCGTCGATCCGGGGAGGGGTCAGACACGCAGGCCTTTAGTGCTGCGTTTCGCCTCCTCAGCACCCATCTCACGTCATCGGGAAGATGCCCTTGACCGTTGCCGGTCTCGGGCACCCTCTCGGAGCTTTCGCTCAAGACGTGGTGTAGATGGTTGGTGAAGGAGCGAATCGCGCCGGTCGTTTCCTCGCGAGTCACGATGTTGGGCGGAATAGAAGAGAGAGCATTAGATGAAGTATCGGCGAGTTTGGTGCTCAAGAGCCGCCAATTCGTCGACACTTTCACCCCTGTCGTTAGGACCTGTGTCTGAGGGACCGTTATGGGGGCCTAGATCTAGGATCACAGGTCTGTGGTCTGAATCTAAACTCGTGTAACACTCGCAGGGAACGCACGTTGAGACATACGTTCCTTACGAGTGCTATATCTAAAATATCTGGTCTATAACTATCGTCTACGAAGCTATAGTGCGTGGGTTCAGAAGGAACCAGAATGCTCATGTCAATCTCGTCAAGACAGTTTCGAGTACCGCACCCCTACCATTGGTAGAGTTGCAGTTCCAGAGAGTGTTCTTGGCGTTAAGGTCGCCCGCCAGAAGGACGGACTCCCCCATACTAAGTAGGGTTACAAGTTCGTTGGAGTGAAGCTCCTTACTGGGAGAGAGATAGGCCGAGATCAGAGTGATCGGCGGGTGTCCTGTCATAGAAAGCCTGCACACTGAAGCCTCAATGCTGCTCAGGCTTTCGGGGGTCGAGAGGTATGCAATGCAGGGACCTTTTGTAGTAAATGAGAGTGCCACCTTTAGGGCCATCGGTGCGATCGTTTCGCACGAGATTGAAATTGGGGAGTTTGGGACTGCGTTGGGAGGGTTTGAGGAACGTTTCCTGGAGGAGGAAGACGTCCAATTTATGATCGCGAGCAAAGTCTGAGAGTTCGGCTCGTTGGCCGCGTATACCATTAAGGTTGAAAAGCCCACTCTGAGGGAGCGAGGCTTGAGTCGCGATGGGTTATTTCCGTTTGGAGAAGCCATTACGGAGAGAAAATGGATTCCATGGTGAGGCTGGAATATGCGCTGTTGCGCGTTATAAATTTGGGCGAAAAGGACTGAGTCAGAGCGGCCCAGTGCCTTCATTTTGGACGAGCAGTCGTGGATCAGCGCGTGGAGTTCGATAATCTCTGGGGAAACCAGAGAGAATGAAGAAGCCGCGCCGCTAGACGCCGGAGTCGCCGCCACCTGGGGTTTGGATGGTGCGGGAGCCTTCGACTTGACTACCTTGGAAGAGGTAGCCTTGGAGGTCGAGGGCGTTGGGACGGGAGCGGGAACAGTGGCCGCCGCTGCTGGTGTTGTGGCCGGGGTGGCGGGAGATCCTCCGGGAGAACCACCGCCCTGGGCCTGGGGACGCGAGTCGGCACGTACCGTGGCGGGAAACCACGGGTTACGTGTCGGGGCTGGGGCCAAAACGAATTTTTCGGCCTGAGGGGCCTTGGCCTTAGGGGCCTGATTGGTCCTATAATTGGACTTGTATTTGGGTGCCCGTGGGCACCCCCGGTAATTGGCCGGATGGCCAGATTGCCGGCAGTTGGTGCACGAAGGCGGCTCCGTGCACTGGGACCTATCTTTCGGACGCGGGCACTCTGACGTGCCGTGCTCGCCGAGGCACTTGACGCACCTGGCGGGGATACGACAGCCACGCGAGTTGTGGCCATACTTCTGGCAGTTGTGAACGCGACTCGTAGCCTTGTGGGGTCTCGACGGTGAAGCCTTTACCAAGGCCCGAGATGATGTAGTGTTGAGTTTTACGTCAAAACAAAAGCCAAGATATAGAACCAAATGTACGTGCTACGTCGTTTTATGTTATTTACACTGCATACGGTACCGATAGGGCTACGATGCCCTCTGGAAGTTGGAGTGGATATGGTTAAAAAATAACGCGTCCCCCGGTGTTTATATTCTGCACTTACTACGCGTAATAGTGGTGGGAGCGAGATCGAGCGCGTTAAAATAGACCAATCACGATCGTTCGCCGCTTGCGCGGCGAGCCAATAAGCCGCGCGGCTGTCGGTCATGCCGTGACGGCCACAAAACTAAACGAAACTTCGAATTTTACAATATGACGTACACACAATACAACACACAATATAATATTGTAATATAATAATATATTATATTAGGTGCGATTATATTAAGTATTTTCCCTCACATATTTTTTTTCTTATATAATATATAGCTATTCAGTAAAATCCAAAATATTATAATATAATTCGGCCACTCGTGCGATTTGTATGTCAATGTCTATATGTATGTATATTGTATGAATTCATCGTAAAAAATGGAATTCTTACGTCCCACCAAATTGAACGAATCAATAAATAAAATAAAAAAAAAAAAAAAAATGAGTAGGTAGATAGATAGGTAGATATGCAGTCAGGTATATTACATTATAATAATACATATACATATTATGTATGTGTATGTATGTATGCATGTAAAGACTTCGTCATCTTGTCGAACTTAAGAAACTTAATGTTAAAATTCACACTTATTATATTATATAATAATAAATAAGTGCGTAGATTGGATTTGAAATATTTGTTAGCCCTGAAAAGGGCTGTTGTATGTGTATATGTTTGTGCGTCATGGATCGCACACGCGCGCGCTCACGTTGCGGACGATGACGACGCGTTCGCCCCACCACCTGCAGCGGCAGCAGCGGCCGCGGCTTTTAGATCTGCTGCCTGCTGCCGCCGCTGTCGCCTTCTTAGATTTACCACCGGCCGACGCGGCAGCGCCGCTCGCAGTGTTGCCCTTCGATCCGGCTTTTCTTCCAGGTCCACCGCCTGCGCCGCTGCCACCGCTGCCACCGCTGCCGCCGCCGACACCGCCGGCTGATTTTTGATTTTTCGACGCTGCAGATTTTGATTCAAGTTTGAAAGATCCAGAAGCGCCCTTGCCTTTTGTTTGTATAAGTGTGCCCGATTCGACGGCGCTCTTCAAATATCTTCTAATGAAAGGTGCCAATTTTTCAGCGTCCACTTTGTACTGGACGGCGATGTATTTCTTGATTGCCTGCAACGATGATCCGCTTCGTTCCTTCAGCTCTTTTATAGCATTGTTCACCATTTCTGATGTCTTCGGATGTGTAGGTTTAGCTTTGGGCTTCTTTGCGGCAGCGCCTGCAGCGGCCGCCTTCGCGGTAGGTTTCTTTGCCGGGGTTGCCGGTGCTGGGGCTTCGGTTGCAACAGCTGTGTCTGCCATATTTTTTCTGTTTTGGTTGTTTTTCTCAAATTATGCACAACAATACGCGCGCAACATACACTCCACCACAACGATGATAATAATAATAATAATTATTATAGTAGTAATAATATTATTATTATTTTTACAATAATATTAATAGTAGTAGTACAAGTATGTAGTAGTAAGTAGTATTATTATTATATTAAAATGCTGCAATTGTTTTTAAATACAATACAAAAGAGTTCACACGACGTCAGATGTCGCCACTAGGTTGGTAGAAATTTTCATTAGCTGACACGCGGCTATACCGTAAGGAGAGCCTTTGCGGCGCGAGACGATTTCACGTACGAACAGTTGGAACTTTTCACTAACATCAGTCTGTTTAAATTGAATTTTAACATTGTTTTCATATATTCATCAATTAAACGTTTATGCGCCCTCATTCCCCATGAACTGATTTATTTATCTCAAAACATATATACACGATATGATCGTCCGTTATCTGAGTAAAGTTGTTTATTTTCGCCACTCGGTAACGTGTTCACGTGTAGTCATGTTTAAAAGTTATATATCTCTAAAATACGAAACAATGGAGTGCTGATTGTTATTCAAATAAATGGCTAAATGTATAACGTTATATAATTGAAACAATAATAATTGCTCATCAACATTTCCTAACATTAAAACGACACACAAATGAGAGGGTGGTAAAACACACACAAACGCGCACACACACGTCAGCGGCACCACGAGCAGCAGCAGCAGCATCAGCAGCGAGCGCAGCATCAGTCGGGCAGTCGGGCGCGAGGCGAAGTGCGTGGAAGCAAAAAACAAAAAAAAAAAATGTGTGTGTGATTTTGATAATTGAATAATAATAATATAATATAATTTAATTAGTTAGTGGCGTCGGTCGGCTTGCTGTCTCTCTGGCTGGCTGGCTGGCTATCGGGGTGGCCTACGTTGTTTAGCAATGATGGACGGAATTATTGAATGTTTAAATAATTTGTCTGCCTGTCTGTGCCTGTCTGTGTGTCTGTGCGTTAAGTATAAATTTTAGAGAACCACTAACACTCACGAACGCACATACATCATACATACATACATAAATAAGTACACATTCAGATCAGAGTATCGTTAATAATTTNCAATTTTTATATAATATTATAATGTAATAATATATAATATACCTAACGCAATATTATTATGTTTAGTTCAATACGTACAATAAATACACATACGAGTACATTAACTAAGTGTACAGTGCACACTGTAGGTGCGTACCTACCCCTGGGTACATAGGTACTTGGTTACTTAATAATAATAAAGCGAACTAGTCGAGTCAGTAAGTCAGTCAGTCATTATTATTAAGAACAAATAGTAGAAGTTATCGTATCGCTTACCTATCTATTTATATTATTTAAAATAGAACTAACTAAATCAGTTACTATTATAACTTGCGTGATAATGAATAATGTCTTTATTCAATTGTTAGTTTTAGGTTTATTTATTTTTTTATTATTCACTCTGTTTTCGCTCAATTTCGACATACAACGCGAAACATAAGTATCATAAGTCATGCATTTCCTTCTCGTAGCGTTCGGGGGAGAGTGGGGGTGTCTCACACACGAAGAATATACACATATCGTCAAGTCGGCTGGAAGTACATGATCAATAATTATCATTAAAATTACCAACCTACGTATTAATATTTGAAGTAATACAAGAAGTAGAATTCATTATTTTATCGATTAGAAACTTAGGTACACACATAATATGATTATATTATGTAATTATAATGAACAATTTGCGGCCCTGAAAAGGGCCTTTTGTCAGTTCGGTGTGTTACAGTCGTCACATGGCGCGCAGAACGTCGTCCTAGTTCTCCTCGTCGTCGTCGTCGTCGTCGTCGTCGTCGTCGTCGTCGCCGCCGCCGCCGCCGCCGTTGTTGTCGTCGTTGTTGTTTTTATTTTATTTTTTGTGCGCGGCCTTCACATTGTACGCATTATATAATATTTGTGTCGTTGTATTTATTGATTATGATCTTACAATAGGTATTCGCATGTTCAATTTTCGCGTACACGCGAGATTCGCTCACGCTCAAGTGACTGACGACGTACGATCGAACGAACGAAACGAACGGGCTGACGGACGGACGGACGATTTACGCATTCATCATGAGAGACTTAACCGCCGAAACCGTAGAGCGTGCGTCCCTGTCGTTTCAGAGCGTACACGACGTCCATAGCGGTGACAGTTTTCCTTTTGGCGTGTTTCTGTGTACGTGACGGCGTCACGAATTACGTTCTCGAGGAACACTTTAAGCACACCGCGAGTTTCTTCGTATATCAAACCGGAGATACGCTTCACTCCACCTCTGCGTGCCAAACGGCGAATGGCAGGCTTCGTGATACCCTGGATGTTGTCACGAAGAACTTTCCTGTGACGTTTCGCTCCTCCTTTCCAAGACCTTTGCCTCCCTTGCCGCGACCGGTCATTGTTGTTGTTTTGGTTTAGTTTGATTCGATTATGTTACGTTGTGTTAGATCCGTTCGGCAGACAGTCCGCACGAAATATGTTCCGTTCGAACTCCATGCGCCCGTTTTATACTGCCACGTACGACGAAAACGACGGCGCGGGTTGGGGAGGGAGGAAGCGCGCGAGGAGAATGGTTGGGGGTATACTAACTTACTCACGCGGCTGTGATAGGCGGAACGCGACGGTGCTATAATAACCCACGGAGACAGCGAAAACGATGGCAATATAATAATGACACCGCAAGTTATCCTAAAACCCCTACCGCTACCGAGTTGATGCAATTTGCAGTCTCTTCAATTTCTTCTCTTTAAAAAAAAAAATAAATAAATAAATATATTTTTATAAATATAAAAATTCATCGATTCATCGATATTATAATTATTACCAGTAATTATGTTATTTTCTTTATAAAGTTAAGAAGGTAACTAACCTAAATTTGTTGCGTTAATATTATTAATATTTTATTAACAATATACACAAATCTATGTGTTTAGTGTTGAGTACGGTAATATTATTATGAATATAATATGCCATAAAGGTAATATATACTTAGTCTGTCGTTTACTTGCCGAGTCTCGTTTCGTAGACGATGTAAGAAACAAATTGTAATTATATTTTGAAATATATGCGGCCCTGAAAAGGGCCTTTTAATGATTAAAAGTCATGATGCGCGAATCACGCGTGCGTCAATTTCGCCTTCATTTGTAAATATAATAATATAAATGTTTCGCGATATTATGTGTTTCTAATAATATGCGAGGAGCGAGCTGCGATGCACGCGCGCACATTATTTTAAACACCCGTCGTGTTGAATAATATTTATTGTTATTATTATTATTATTATTCTACAACGATGACGACGACGACGTTGGTTGCAAGAGCGAACGGCGGCGTTTAAGCTCTCTCCCTCTGATTCTGCGCGCCAACTGTATATCCTTTGGCATGATGGTAACACGCTTGGCGTGAATGGCGCAAAGGTTCGTGTCTTCGAAAAGACCGACCAGGTAAGCTTCGCTGGCCTCCTGCAGCGCCATGACGGCGGAACTTTGGAAACGCAGATCGGTTTTGAAATCTTGCGCTATCTCACGAACCAAACGCTGGAACGGTAATTTGCGAATCAGAAGTTCCGTACTTTTCTGGTAACGACGGATCTCACGGAGAGCGACAGTGCCGGGCCTGTAACGGTGAGGTTTCTTCACTCCGCCTGTTGCGGGAGCACTCTTCCTGGCGGCCTTGGTCGCCAGCTGCTGCTTACGTGGCGCTTTGCCACCGGTTGATTTTCTAGCTGTTTGCTTAGTACGCGCCATTGTGTTGATCAACCAACCAACCAAACAAACAAATAAATAAACAACGAACGAACGAACGAACGAACTCACAAAGCGATCGACCGTCACGCGCAGAGGTTTGATTAAGAATGTAAAACCATACCATTCGCGCGCGCCTTTTATTCCAAAACGCCGCAGTGGCCTGTAATCGTTCATCTTCCGTCCTTTTCTTTAGACTATATAATTTTTTATTTTTTTTTTAACTCTTTAGATCTTATATTTAGATTAATTAATATAATATAAAATAATAATAATAATAATAATGTTATGAAAATAATGAATGGACATACATAATTCGTAGTCAATGCATTATTATTTTTTATTTTATATTTAATTCTTTTAATTTTTAATCTTCTATATATAATTATTATTATTATTCATGCTTGTGTGTAGGTGATATTATTTGTTTATTTATTTTTGTATAATATATTATGTTACGTGGTCCAAAATAGTGTTATTTAATTTATTAAAATGGTAGGTAGGTAGTGTATTACAACTATATTTTAATATTTATTTCATGCAGGTATATATGTACCTATTACTCACATATTAAATTTTATTTTAAAACTCCACGTGCTCTCTAGGGTTCACCTACTATTATTCAGCACTTGAGAGCAGTTGAGAATTATTACAATGAATTTTGTATTATTTTATTACTTATTATAAATTATTATATTTATATTATTATTTTTTTATTTATTTTTTTTGTGACGAGATGCCTTAAAGAAACAACAATACACATTACACACACACTCACAAAAACATCACACATCGTACGCACACAACATCGGATCAAATTAAATTATAATAATAACTTAACTTAATCTTCGTGCGTGCGTGCGTGCGATGTGCGTGCGAGCGTTTGAACTGTGATTTCATGAAATATATTGTGGCCCTGAAAAGGGCCTTTTGGATGACATAAGTTGTATGTATGTTCGGGTTGCGTGCATGCGTGCGTTTACGTACATACACACACACACCACCGATTTTACATTACTATCTAGCTAGTAGCTCTCACTTTGAACTGGTGTACTTGGTGACAGCTTTGGTACCCTCACTGACTGCGTGCTTTGCCAGCTCGCCTGGCAGAAGGAGACGTACAGATGTTTGCACCTCCCTGGATGTGATGGTGGAGCGCTTGTTGTAATGCGCCAGACGAGATGCTTCCGCAGCGATGCGTTCGAAAATGTCATTCACAAACGAGTTCATTATCGACATCGCCTTGCTGGATATTCCGGTGTCAGGATGGACCTGCTTGAGCACTTTGTAAATGTAAATTGCGTAACTCTCCTTCCTCTTGTGCTTCTTCTTTTCTTGTCAGTCTTAGAGATGTTCTTCTGCGCCTTGCCAGATTTCTTGGCAGCCTTGCCGCTGGTCTTGGGTGGCATATTGTGTTTTTGTTAAATGAAGTTGATTTAATTGAATGCAGTAACGACCGCGATATACCTCAATCGCAATGTGAATGCGCGATAAAATTTTGGTATTAAAAATATAATACTTTCGCGCGCAGAACGTTCAACGGTGAGCCACGTTCACGTCCATCCAACGGCCAATCACAGCAGAGTGCGTCAGAGGAAAATGCTGCGCGACGGCACGGTGATGCGGCGGGAGTAAGTACGTAAGTAATAATAATAATAATAATAATTGTATTCATTTGGTTTTGTATTTTGTTTTTTTTGCTTTATTTTAACATAACCTACTATCGTATAAATAACATTATGTATGTGGGGTAGATAGATAGTAAAAGTAGACATTTTCTTTTGTGTTTTTTAGTTAATACTTAAACTCAGTTCTATTTTCGGACGATTTTGATGATTTTTTTAGCACAAACATCATAATAGTATTATGTCGACCATCAAATACTACTGTGTATTAATTAATAATACATGAATATGTTCATTGCGAACTCGCCCTGAGTTTGGGCGAGTATTGATAGGTAGGTAGGTAGGTAGGTAGATTGGTTGGTTAATTATTGAGTCAGTGATAAGGTAAATATTATTTATCGTGTCATAATCTCAATTCTAGTGTATATTAGAGGTGAACAAATACTAATAATATTGTAGAATTAAACGTTCATTGTCGAAACGAAACATTATTTGTTACTCACTCATTACGTATACAATTGTATAAGTAAGTAATGAGTATATAGTAGATAGTAAGAATCATATTGCGGCCCTGAAAAGGGCCTTTTGTTTTGTCCATTTACCTAACAACTCACGCACGCGCTTTATTTATTAAATTTTTTATGTATGCGCGCGCGCGCTCACTCGCTCGCTCATGGTTTGCGACGTGCAACGCGTGCCCACGCAGCGTCGGTGTTACAGTTTTAGGTATTTTATAAAGGTATAATTAATTACTAACTAATTAATTAAGCCTTCTTCTCGGTCTTTTTGGGCAACAGCACCGCTTGAATGTTCGGCAACACGCCGCCCTGTGCGATGGTCACACCGGAGAGAAGTTTGTTTAACTCCTCGTCGTTTCTTATCGCCAATTGAAGATGTCTAGGTATGATTCTGGTTTTCTTGTTGTCCCTAGCGGCGTTTCCTGCCAACTCTAGAACTTCAGCGGCTAGGTACTCCATAACGGCGGCTAGATAAACAGGTGCACCGGCGCCAACGCGTTCCGCGTAATTTCCATTACGCAACAGTCTATGTATACGTCCCACGGGGAATTGCAGTCCGGCACGGTTAGAACGAGACTTGACCTTCCCTTGACTTTGCCGCCTTTACCACGTCCAGACATGATGTAGTGTTGTTGTTTTAAATCAAAACAAAAAGAAAAGAATATAGAACGCAAATGTACGTGCTATATAATATTATGTTATATTACACTGCTATACGATACGATACGTTACGATGCGCTCTCGAATAAAGTGATATAGTTAAAAATAACGCGTCCCCGGTGTTTATATTCTGCACTTACTACGCGTAATAGTGGTGGGAGCGAGATCGAGCGCGTTAAAATAGACCAATCACGATCGTTCACGCTTGCGCGGCGAGCCAATAAGCCGCGCGGCTGTCGGTCATGCCGTGACGGCCACAAAACTAAACGAAACTTCGAATTTTACAATATGACGTACACACAATACAACACACAATATAATATTGTAATATAATAATATATTATATTAGGTGCGATTATATTAAGTATTTTCCTCACATATTTTTTTTTCTTATATAATATATAGCTATTCAGTAAAATCCAAAATATTATAATATAATTCGGCCACTCGTGCGATTTGTATGTCAATGTCTATATGTATGTATATTGTATGAATTCATCGTAAAATGGAATTCTTACGTCCCACCAAATTGAACGAATCAATAAATAAAATAAAAAAAAAAAAAAAATGAGTAGGTAGATAGATAGGTAGATATGCAGTCAGGTATATTACATTATAATAATACATATACATATTATGTATGTGTATGTATGTATGCATGTAAAGACTTCGTCATCTTGTCGAACTTAAGAAACTTAATTAAAATTCACACTTATTATATTATATAATAATAAATAAGTGCGTAGATTGATTTGAAATATTTGTTAGCCCTGAAAAGGGCTGTTGTATGTGTATATGTTTGTGCGTCATGGATCGCACACGCGCGCGCTCCTCGCGTTCCGTCACAATAATAATAATCATATTTGTACTTGTTGATGTTGATGATGTTGTTATTAATGTGACTTGAACGCGACGACGACAACGGCAATGGCAATTTACGCAGGTGCATTGTGAGCATATCGCGTTCACTTTTTGCGGCCGAACCTTTCATGGCGGCCGGCGTGGAGGCCGTGCCTGCAGAGGCGGAGGCGGCCGCCATCTTGGGCTTAGGAGCTTTAGGTTTCTTGGTTGGCGGTTTGGCGGATTTCTTGGCCTTCGGTGCGGCTGCGCTTTTGGCCTTACCCTGTGCTGCAGCTTTCTTCGCTGCGGTCGCCGGCTTCTTTTGGCAGCTGCGGCTTTGTCTCGTCGCGCGGCGGCGGCGGCCGAGGAAGATGAAGATTTCGATTTAGCCGGCGACGTTGCGGACGATGACGACGCGTTCGCCCCACCACCTGCAGCGGCAGCAGCGGCCGCGGCTTTTTAGATCTGCTGCCTGCTGCCGCCGCTGTCGCCTTCTTAGATTTACCACCGGCCGACGCGGCAGCGCCGCTCGCAGTGTTGCCCTTCGATCCGGCTTTTCTTCCAGGTCCACCGCCTGCGCCGCTGCCACCGCTGCCACCGCTGCCGCCGCCGACACCGCCGGCTGATTTTTGATTTTTCGACGCTGCAGATTTTGATTCAAGTTTGAAAGATCCAGAAGCGCCCTTGCCTTTTGTTTGTATAAGTGTGCCCGATTCGACGGCGCTCTTCAAATATCTTCTAATGAAAGGTGCCAATTTTTCAGCGTCCACTTTGTACTGGACGGCGATGTATTTCTTGATTGCCTGCAACGATGATCCGCTTCGTTCCTTCAGCTCTTTATAGCATTGTTCACCATTTCTGATGTCTTCGGATGTGTAGGTTTAGCTTTGGGCTTTTTGCGGCAGCGCCTGCAGCGGCCGCCTTCGCGGTAGGTTTCTTTGCCGGGGTTGCCGGTGCTGGGGCTTCGGTTGCAACAGCTGTGTCTGCCATATTT
This sequence comes from Manduca sexta, assembly GCF_014839805.1. NCBI lineage: Eukaryota > Metazoa > Arthropoda > Insecta > Lepidoptera > Sphingidae > Manduca > Manduca sexta. Next base: position 5,959 of record NW_023592315.1, on the reverse strand, counting down.
TTTCTATTTTGGTTGTTTTTCTCAAATTATGCACAACAATACGCGCGCAACATACACTCCACCACAACGATGATAATAATAATAATAATTATTATAGTAGTAATAATATTATTATTATTTTTACAATAATATTAATAGTAGTAGTACAAGTATGTAGTAGTAAGTAGTATTATTATTATATTAAAATGCTGCAATTGTTTTAAATACAATACAAAAAGAGTTCACACGACGTCAGATGTCGCCACTAGGTTGGTAGAAATTTTCATTAGCTGACACGCGGCTATACCGTAAGGAGAGCCTTTGCGGCGCGAGACGATTTCACGTACGAACAGTTGGAACTTTTCACTAACATCAGTCTGTTTAAATTGAATTTTAACATTGTTTTCATATATTCATCAATTAAACGTTTATGCGCCCTCATTCCCCATGAACTGATTTATTTATCTCAAAACATATATACACGATATGATCGTCCGTTATCTGAGTAAAGTTGTTTATTTTCGCCACTCGGTAACGTGTTCACGTGTAGTCATGTTTAAAAGTTATATATCTCTAAAATACGAAACAATGGAGTGCTGATTGTTATTCAAATAAATGGCTAAATGTATAACGTTATATAATTGAAACAATAATAATTGCTCATCAACATTTCCTAACATTAAAACGACACACAAATGAGAGGGTGGTAAAACACACACAAACGCGCACACACACGTCAGCGGCACCACGAGCAGCAGCAGCAGCATCAGCAGCGAGCGCAGCATCAGTCGGGCAGTCGGGCGCGAGGCGAAGTGCGTGGAAGCAAAAAGAAAAAAAAAAATGTGTGTGTGATTTTGATAATTGAATAATAATAATATAATATAATTTAATTAGTTAGTGGCGTCGGTCGGCTTGCTGTCTCTCTGGCTGGCTGGCTGGCTATCGGGGTGGCCTACGTTGTTTAGCAATGATGGACGGAATTATTGAATGTTTAAATAATTTGTCTGCCTGTCTGTGCCTGTCTGTGTGTCTGTGCGTTAAGTATAAATTTTAGAGAACCACTAACACTCACGAACGCACATACATCATACATACATACATAAATAAGTACACATTCAGATCAGAGTATCGTTAATAATTTACAATTTTTATATAATATTATAATGTAATAATATATAATATACCTAACGCAATATTATTATGTTTAGTTCAATACGTACAATAAATACACATACGAGTACATTAACTAAGTGTACAGTGCACACTGTAGGTGCGTACCTACCCCTGGGTACATAGGTACTTGGTTACTTAATAATAATAAAGCGAACTAGTCGAGTCAGTAAGTCAGTCAGTCATTATTATTAAGAACAAATAGTAGAAGTTATCGTATCGCTTACCTATCTATTTATATTATTTAAAATAGAACTAACTAAATCAGTTACTATTATAACTTGCGTGATAATGAATAATGTCTTTATTCAATTGTTAGTTTTAGGTTTATTTATTTTTTTATTATTCACTCTGTTTTCGCTCAATTTCGACATACAACGCGAAACATAAGTATCATAAGTCATGCATTTCCTTCTCGTAGCGTTCGGGGAGAGGGGTGTCTCACACACGAAGAATATACACATATCGTCAAGTCGGCTGGAAGTACATGATCAATAATTATCATTAAAATTACCAACCTACGTATTAATATTTGAAGTAATACAAGAAGTAGAATTCATTATTTTATCGATTAGAAACTTAGGTACACACATAATATGATTATATTATGTAATTATAATGAAGAATTTGCGGCCCTGAAAAGGGCCTTTTGTCAGTTCGGTGTGTTACAGTCGTCACATGGCGCGCAGAACGTCGTCCTAGTTCTCCTCGTCGTCGTCGTCGTCGTCGTCGTCGTCGTCGTCGTCGTCGTCGCCGCCGCCGCCGCCGCCGTTGTTGTCGTCGTTGTTGTTTTTATTTTATTTTTGTGCGCGGCCTTCACATTGTACGCATTATATAATATTTGTGTCGTTGTATTTATTGATTATGATCTTACAATAGGTATTCGCATGTTCAATTTTCGCGTACATGCGAGATTCGCTCACGCACGTGACTGACGACGTACGATCGAACGAACGAAACGAACGGGCTGACGGACGGACGGACGATTTACGCATTCATCATGAGAGACTTAACCGCCGAAACCGTAGAGCGTGCGTCCCTGTCGTTTCAGAGCGTACACGACGTCCATAGCGGTGACAGTTTTCCTTTGGCGTGTTTCTGTGTACGTGACGGCGTCACGAATTACGTTCTCGAGGAACACTTTAAGCACACCGCGAGTTTCTTCGTATATCAAACCGGAGATACGCTTCACTCCACCTCTGCGTGCCAAACGGCGAATGGCAGGCTTCGTGATACCCTGGATGTTGTCACGAAGAACTTTCCTGTGACGTTTCGCTCCTCCTTTCCAAGACCTTTGCCTCCCTTGCCGCGACCGGTCATTGTTGTTGTTTTGGTTTAGTTTGATTCGATTATGTTACGTTGTGTTAGATCCGTTCGGCAGACAGTCCGCACGAAATATGTTCCGTTCGAACTCCATGCGCCCGTTTTTATACTGCCACGTACGACGAAAACGACGGCGCGGGTTGGGGAGGGGAGGAAGCGCGCGAGGAGAATGGTTGGGGGTATACTAACTTACTCACGCGGCTGTGATAGGCGGAACGCGACGGTGCTATAATAACCCACGGAGACAGCGAAAACGATGGCAATATAATAATGACACCGCAAGTTATCCTAAAACCCCTACCGCTACCGAGTTGATGCAATTTGCAGTCTCTTCAATTTCTTTAAAAAAAAAAAAATAAATAAATAAATATATTTTTATAAATATAAAAATTCATCGATTCATCGATATTATAATTATTACCAGTAATTATGTTATTTTCTTTATAAAGTTAAGAAGGTAACTAACCTAAATTTGTTGCGTTAATATTATTAATATTTTATTAACAATATACACAAATCTATGTGTTTAGTGTTGAGTACGGTAATATTATTATGAATATAATATGCCATAAAGGTAATATATACTTAGTCTGTCGTTTACTTGCCGAGTCTCGTTTCGTAGACGATGTAAGAAACAAATTGTAATTATATTTTGAAATATATGCGGCCCTGAAAAGGGCCTTTAATGATTAAAAGTCATGATGCGCGAATCACGCGTGCGTCAATTTCGCCTTCATTTGTAAATATAATAATATAAATGTTTCGCGATATTATGTGTTTCTAATAATATGCGAGGAGCGAGCTGCGATGCACGCGCGCACATTATTTTAAACACCCGTCGTGTTGAATAATATTTATTGTTATTATTATTATTATTATTCTACAACGATGACGACGACGACGTTGGTTGCAAGAGCGAACGGCGGCGTTTAAGCTCTCCCCTCTGATTCTGCGCGCCAACTGTATATCCTTTGGCATGATGGTAACACGCTTGGCGTGAATGGCGCAAAGGTTCGTGTCTTCGAAAAGACCGACCAGGTAAGCTTCGCTGGCCTCCTGCAGCGCCATGACGGCGGAACTTTGGAAACGCAGATCGGTTTTGAAATCTTGCGCTATCTCACGAACCAAACGCTGGAACGGTAATTTGCGAATCAGAAGTTCCGTACTTTTCTGGTAACGACGGATCTCACGGAGAGCGACAGTGCCGGGCCTGTAACGGTGAGGTTTCTTCACTCCGCCTGTTGCGGGAGCACTCTTCCTGGCGGCCTTGGTCGCCAGCTGCTTACGTGGCGCTTTGCCACCGGTTGATTTTCTAGCTGTTTGCTTAGTACGCGCCATTGTGTTGATCAACCAACCAACCAAACAAACAAATAAATAAACAACGAACGAACGAACGAACGAACTCACAAAGCGATCGACCGTCACGCGCAGAGGTTTGATTAAGAATGTAAAACCATACCATTCGCGCGCGCCTTTTATACCAAAACGCCGCAGTGGCCTGTAATCGTTCATCTTCCGTCCTTTCTTTAGACTAGATAATTTTTTATTTTTTTTCTCTCTTTAGATCTTATATTTAGATTAATTAATATAATATAAAATAATAATAATAATAATAATGTTATGAAAATAATGAATGGACATACATAATTCGTAGTCAATGCATTATTATTTTTTATTTTATATTTTCTTCTTTTTAATTTTTAATCTTCTATATATAATTATTATTATTATTCATGCTTGTGTGTAGGTGATATTATTTGTTTATTTATTTTTGTATAATATATTATGTTACGTGGTCCAAAATAGTGTTATTTAATTTATTAAAATGGTAGGTAGGTAGTGTATTACAACTATATTTTAATATTTATTTCATGCAGGTATATATGTACCTATTACTCACATATTAAATTTTATTTTAAAACTCCACGTGCTCTCTAGGGTTCACCTACTATTATTCAGCACTTGAGAGCAGTTGAGAATTATTACAATGAATTTTGTATTATTTTATTACTTATTATAAATTATTATATTTATATTATTATTTTTTTATTTAATTTTTTGTGACGAGATGCCTTAAAGAAACAACAATACACATTACACACACACTCACAAAAACATCACACATCGTACGCACACAACATCGGATCAAATTAAATTATAATAATAACTTAACTTAATCTTCGTGCGTGCGTGCGCGTGCGTGCGAGCGTTTGAACTGTGATTTCATGAAATATATTGTGGCCCTGAAAAGGGCCTTTTGGATGACATAAGTTGTATGTATGTTCGGGTGTGCATGCGTGCGTTTACGTACATACACACACACACCACCGATTTTACATTACTATCTAGCTAGTAGCTCTCACTTTGAACTGGTGTACTTGGTGACAGCTTTGGTACCCTCACTGACTGCGTGCTTTGCCAGCTCGCCTGGCAGAAGGAGACGTACAGATGTTTGCACCCCTGGATGTGATGGTGGAGCGCTTGTTGTAATGCGCCAGACGAGATGCTTCCGCAGCGATGCGTTCGAAAATGTCATTCACAAACGAGTTCATTATCGACATCGCCTTGCTGGATATTCCGGTGTCAGGATGGACCTGCTTGAGCACTTTGTAAATGTAAATTGCGTAACTCTCCTTCCTCTTGTGCTTCTTCTTTCTTGTCAGTCTTAGAGATGTTCTTCTGCGCCTTGCCAGATTTCTTGGCAGCCTTGCCGCTGGTCTTGGGTGGCATATTGTGTTTTTGTTAAATGAAGTTGATTTAATTGAATGCAGTAACGACCGCGATATACCTCAATCGCAATGTGAATGCGCGATAAAATTTTTGGTATTAAAAATATAATACTTTCGCGCGCAGAACGTTCAACGGTGAGCCACGTTCACGTCCATCCAACGGCCAATCACAGCAGAGTGCGTCAGAGGAAAATGGCTGCGCGACGGCACGGTGATGCGGCGGGAGTAAGTACGTAAGTAATAATAATAATAATATTAATTGTATTCGTTTGGTTTTGTATTGTGTTTTTTTGCTTTATTTTAACATAACCTACTATCGTATAAATAACATTATGTATGTGGGGTAGATAGATAGTAAAAGTAGACATTTTCTTTTTAGTTAATACTTAAACTCAGTTCTATTTTCGGACGATTTGATGATTTTTTAGCACAAACATCATAATAGTATTATGTCGACCATCAAATACTACTGTGTATTAATTAATAATACATGAATATGTTCATTGCGAACTCGCCCTGAGTTTGGGCGAGTATTGATAGGTAGGTAGGTAGGTAGGTAGATTGGTTGGTTAATTATTGAGTCAGTGATAAGGTAAATATTATTTATCGTGTCATAATCTCAATTATAGTGTATATTAGAGGTGAACAAATACTAATAATATTGTAGAATTAAACGTTCATTGTCGAAACGAAACATTATTTGTTACTCACTCATTACGTATACAATTGTATAAGTAAGTAATGAGTATATAGTAGAT
>NW_023592314.1:0-7569 GCF_014839805.1 Manduca sexta | reverse complement strand
GAGTGGATTCGCTGCAAGGAATTAGAATTGTATTTGTATAGCGATTTGTGAGATCTTTGGAAGGGAATTTTCTGAATAGTTATGAGGGATAGCTTGAAAGATTCTTTGTGTAATGTAAGTTCCAAATTAACACATAAAAAACTATAAATACATATCGACGTTTGAAGGTAATTATATATAAGCCAAAATATACCTAAAAACTAATTACCTACTATACACATATTTGGAAACGTCAGATTTTCTGCGTCGTTTGATCTAGATTTTGTAGTGCTGAGACAATTTTAACATCAATTATTACAAAATAAAATGATGATCATATTGAATTTTCTTATTTAGATCAAAAACTTAAATCGTTCTACTCAAAATTTACTGATTGTCGCTTAGATATGATTGCCTCAATTTGCATCAAGCGACGATATAAGATTTCATAAATTCTCTAACGTAAATACTAATATCAGATTTCTATCGGTTTTACTGAATTAATAAGTTATTCTACAAACTATTTAATCTGGTTATGTGGCTGTGGATTTTGGATAAAATACCTGAGGTTCGAGGTTTTATTGCTAGGATGAGACAATTATAATAATAATAATAATGCATTTATTTGTTGAATATTGTGAAAAGTTGTTACATGTTATTAATTAGCTCATAGTATTCTGCCGTTTTTAGCGTACAAATATTTTCTTAAAACTTTTCATGAAAGAAATCATTTACAGAATAATAACATTTATCAAAATTAACTACGTACTTTTAGATTCGATAAACGTGAATTTCTCATGCACTACATGATAGGTTCTTCTATCACATCATAGGACGGAGATAAGCTTGGCATCAGTATCACATCACTTATGAGGCAACAGTCTATACATACTGTTTAAGGACCTGACCGTTGCCCCAAAAATGACATCAATATAGGACAAAAAAAGTTGATGGATGTCAATAATTTAATGTTTAAAAACACAAGTATTTACTGCACCAGTTTTATTAGCAAGAACATCAGACTTTCAAACATTAATTTATATAACATTTTATTCGAATAAAATATAAGTGTTTACGTGTGTTTCGTTTCTAGACGCGATTATTTATGCGATGCATTCCACGATATAACGTAATATATAGGATTGTATAATATTTGAAATTCGCACGTTACTGTTTATCAAACGTGCAATATGTATCTGTGCCGAGTAATATTACGAAAAACAGCGCCGATGTTTGATGTTTGCATACCAATTAACATCAACACATACTAGTTTAGGACCGTTGTTTTGTTTACGTAGTTTCGCTGGTGGAATATATTTCGTATACACGATTAGGGATGGGTAGATAATGAAAAACTCGTTGTAGTGTTTGTTTGTGAATAGTCACAGGGCCTGTCGATAATAATGACACCGATTAGTGTAATTCTAGTGATCATCAATCGACTTATATTTCCGATTTTTAATTGACTTAAAAAAAGAGTTTATCTACCCGACGTTTATTTTTTTTAATTGTATTTTTTACTTACCATTAAAGGAGCTATTGACACTTCGTATCAGGGTTCAATTATCGATAAATATTGAATCAAATTAGGGCCCTATTTTACTGACGGTATATATAATATTCTATAGCTGATAAATTTTTTAAATTCATTTCACTATTTCCAGTGAACTTGAAGTGATTAACATACTAAAAAACATCTATATTTTAACACCATATCAAATATGAGTGTATTTAAAAGTCCTCCAACACCATAACGTGGTTTCAATCAGGTGTCTTCGTAATCTGGTGAAACAGCATACCAACTTCTCTGGTGAAGTTGTATCCAATATTCATTGAGGGCCAAGTCGGATATCGCAACAATTGGGTATTTGACATAGTAAAGAAATAAATAAATTTGGTATTGAACATTATATAATTTAAGGTGTTAATTAAGAATATTTGACTTAAATTACAAATAAAAATTATTTAATATTTTATTTTCCTAAATAAAAATAAGAGTTTTTGAATCTGTGCATCATTTACAAGAAACGTCTCAAGCGAGCAAGACTAGAGAACGTGACGTCACGATGTATTATATGTAATGTCTTGTCTATTGGTCTTGTAATTCCGAAAAGATTTTGGCGCGTTTCGCAGGTTTCATTAATATTTATTTGATTATTTCGTGTCCAAAGTGCACTTCACCGAAAAACAAACATGGAAATTGGTTTTATTCAAGCGGACAGTGCAAATTTGCCAAAAATTGTGTCTTTTATGATCGCAAATTTCTTTGCCTCAAACTCGGACTTTTGTTCTGCAGAATTGAGGAACGTGAAACTTCATTGTAAGTACAAAACTATCCTTTTCTGATATTTTGTTCAATTCACAATAGATTACAGTTTGATTTATGTACTTAGCCTTATTTTGTTTTGCTATAAAATAACCTTTGTGTCATGCATATGATAGGTACATGTTTACTTTGTAGACTATAAATACAAATAATACATTTATTACGTTACCAATAAAATCATAACTTATAAGAATCTTACTCTGGTTAGGTACCTGTTATTTGTGTAAAATCTTTTCAACGAAAAGTTTCTCGTATTGTGGCTATCTGTGATGCTTTATTTCTATTTTACAGATCATCAAGACAGTTGTATGGTGATGATGCTAATTCATATGCTAACTCAAATCCTAAAACATCAAGCTGATTACAAAGTGCCCGACATTCTTCAGTTCTCGATGCATTATTAGAGCATCAAGCATAAGAAAGAAGTGACTGTGAAACGTTTTTAGCCAAAATTAATGGTGTTTTTCACAAGAAAATATAAATTTTGTGGAAAGTCTGACTCGAGCACAACACGAAATTCAAGCATGGCATGAGTTAAGGTATTATTTATTTATAGGTATTTGATTGCATTTTAAATGTGATGTTGCCTTTTTAAATGTGATTTGATACTGTAAGTATTGAACTAATAAGATATTTAAAATCAATGTTCTAGAGCAAAATTCCCAACTTGGGGTCTGTGGACATATCTAGAGTCGGCTGATTTCAATGTTAAAGCTATATGAAGTTTCAGGTTGTGCTTAAGAGAAGCATTTTATTGTGATTTAAGGAAGTCTGTGGTGATCATCTTTGCTCATTTAGTGGTCCACAGTTAAGAAAGGTTGGAAAATGCTGTCTTAGATTAATATATATTGGAATTATATGTTTCCATGTGAGATGCAATCTCAAAATGTAAATTAGTCTTGTAGCTTTACTAGTCTTTGATGTTTGTGTTCACATTCATATGTGTTGGGCACCCATTCTACAGGGCATCCTAGTGGGGATATAAATGTATATGTGGCCACCAGGCAGTCACTAGCTTAACATTTAAAAAATGAATTTTCTTTTCAGGAATAAAAGCATCAAAAGCATTTGATGTTTCACGATGCAAAATAACTGTTGGATCCTTGGTTGCCTTAATAATGGGAGCTAAAGTACCAGATACTCCAACCATGAAAGAGGAAAATCATTTGAAGAAGTGGTAAGAAAGGAGTTGGAAAAAAATATGACAAGATTGCAGAATGTGGTTTTATTATTGTAAAAATTCCCAATGGTAGCTGCATTGCCAGATGGTATTTTAAAGGGTGACACAGTTATTGAAATTAAATGTCCAACAAGCCAAAAAAGTTTTATATACTATATATGTAACAACACAATCACAGAAAAGTTTGCAGTCTAAGTTCTTTTGCAAATGTATGTGAGTAATTTAACAAAAGGTTTATTTTGTGTGGCAGATTGGGAATTTGAAAAAAATAATAAAGTCCATGTAATCCAATAGAGTATGATGAGATCAAAGTAAATGATATTTTATCTAAAGTTGTAAAGTTTTGGAAGAATAATGTTTACAATCTATTGTAAAACTTATTTTTATAACTTAATATAGGAAAATAAAACATTATATTCTAAATTTTGTTTTATTCGTCAAATGTTTTTAATTAAGGAGCCTAGTAAATTAATTAAGGCACATGCAATAACAATGCAATCGTCCAAAAACTTAATTAAATTTGTATTGACAACTGAATGCAGTCTTAACATTAATAATAATAATAATTTTTTATTGTAAATAACCGAATTTGTTTACAATTTCAATGGTTACAAATTACAACCTTATTATAAAAACATTGAGAACTCCTTAGACGTCGGATGACTCTTTCAATGTGTATCAGTAAACTTGCTATCTCCTTAGTTTTTGGAGCTTCAACTTTGGTTTAAGTAGACTTAACTGATACACTTGGCGGTCTCACTAAACTGCATCCCTTTTGTAATAACAGTTGCTCAATATGCTTGAATCCTCTATCAGCTAGTATAATCGCACCAGGTTCCCAATGATCTAAAAGTTGCAATTTTCAACCAAACATACATCGCTAATCCTGCCACCATAACCAGGAGAAATGTAGTTAATAATACCATCAGGTGTGCTACTTATAAGGTATTTTATTGTATTGGCCTTTTCATAATCTTGAATAATAAACGAATCTCACGTATTGTTTACATTAAGACTATTACATCATGACGTCACGCCCTTTATTTGCTCACGTGACTTAGCGTTTCAGCGGGAAACACAAAATGTAATTATTAAAACTGTCTTTTAGCTATTAAAATGGCTCTAAATATTAAAAAAACAATTGTCAAGCGTATCTTTAGTGACTCTAGAACATTTTAAAGTACTTTACGAAAATTTGTCAAATACCCAATTGTTAATGAAATCAAATCAAAGGTCAAAGAGATTAATTTGTTGTCGATCTGATTATTGCGATACTGTTTATGTTCATATTAACATATAGCTTGATCGGGGAAAATAAAAACACCCTGATTTGAGGAGCGCTGTTTTTTTTCAACCGACTCGTAAGAAGAAAAGGTTATATATTCGTCGATTTTTTTTTTTAAGTTTGTTCATCGATAATTTTTACTCCGTGGTTCGATTTAAACGATACTTTTTGCGCCGATTTCGTAGAATTGGAATAGTCCCAGTTTAATTTCATTTTTATTTAAAGACCTTGGACTTTGAAGATGCAGAGGAAAACTCCTCAGTATCAAGTGAGATTTTTATGATTCTTTTGGTATTAGATTCAAACACGAAGAAGACTACATTGATTATGTTTTAAATATTTATAATTAACCCGTATATAATGTTCAATTTCATTTTGGATAGCATTGGGTTTTGGAGTCTTTTTTTCGTTTTAAAGTTAACATTGTCAGTTCAAGAAAGTATTTTCATATAGTACTACAAACAGTAACATTTTTTATTTTCCTCGTCAGGGTATACCTTCAACAGGACTGTATAGTATTTTTTGTTCCACCTACAAATTTTAAGAGTATGTCGTTTAGTTCGATGCAATATACCAAGCTTATAGAGGGACTTCTTTTTGAGTATTAGACCCCGCAACCTACACCGGGGGAAACCTGCGAATTTCCCCCGGTGTAGGGGCCTTGGGAGGAGATAGCTAGGTAGGAAGTGTAGGGGTAGGATAAGGAATCATCTTAGGATCGGAGGAGGGGAGAAGACTAGGAAATGTTCGCGACTCGTCATAGGCCTCACTCAATGTGAATTTATTTATTTAAGGACCTCCAACAAAGAATACGCGGCATATAATCAATACAATGGCGTAATATTGGTAAAATAATAATAACTTAAAATTAATATTGACGTAAAATTTGAATTGGCAATTATGAGGTATACACACTGAACTTGTCTACCTAAGACTGTGACAAATGTCCCACTGTGCCTGGGTGCGCATTCGGTGTGGTGACCGAGCGCCTTGCGAATTGCCTTGGTGTCCCCCCAAGGGAATTGGAGAGGGATTCATATAACAGTGGACGCTTCTCTCAAAACTTTGGATGACAAAGCACTGCGTGACATTATACTACGCTCGTTATCAATAGACCTAATAATAACATGGACGACATTCTTCAAACCGGGACAAAGCGACGTCAGCTACCCCGGGTCATCGCATGTGAGAAATCCGCCATCTTGTATATGACTTTCCGATATAAAATTTAGAAAGTAGTTGTACGATATTAGAAATTATTCGTAGTAAATTTCTTAAAGCAGTATGGAGGATGCATTAATAGTATTTTACAAGCATCATTAATGTTGTGGAAAATTGAACAGCGGTTTCTAAAAGTCTAGAAATGTTAGTCTAAGTTCAGTAGTGTGAACATAGCTAAGACGTTGCCAAATCATTAGTTGAAAGATTTTGCCTGCGACCCCGCGTTTTCGCGATAAATATTTATTTGGACATCAGTAACCTATAGCAGTTCGGAGTAATGTAGCTTCGTAATAGTGAAAAAATCAAAATCGGTTTAATAGTTTCTGAGATTAGCGCGTTCTAACAAAACAAACTCGTCATTTTTATAATATAATAGAATAGAATAGTATAGATTTATTACTGAAATAGAAACAGTCTAATTATTATGCTCATTATAATAAATTCTCCATTAGGTTTCGTCTCCTCAACAAACAAGACACAGATTTTACGTTATTATTATAACGTAATTATTATTATGTTATTATTAAAACGTGTTCATTACTTCGTAAATCATACATAAATAACTATTTCCAATACACGCCATACACCATGACGATTTATCGTCGCGATTCGAGTTTGTAATTATATCAGGGCCTATGTTTCCACACGTTACCGAAGTCTACGTCGATCATTTCACATCGTACACATGTTTGGTGGTAGGATATATTTTATATCCGTCCGGATAGCGACCGCCGTACACAAGGTGTTAAAACCCGCCATAGTGGCCCGCGTGTGTCGCATTCAGGGATCAGTCTGTGCATATCCGGTTCCAACAGTCCGGTATGATTGTGTCGACTGTATGACAGTAATCATCTCTTGTCAGTCGATATTCCGTTGGACCCAACTCCATTTACCATCTGGTGCGGTGAGGTCACTTTGCCGTGGACATATATTTTTTTTTAAATAAAATTGCGCACACTGACTGCACAGATAAATCGGAACGACAAATCGTTGCCGCATGGCTGCCATTAGAGTGCAGTCCGAAACCACACAGTATTTTGTGAATCAGAGGTCTGATGATTTGTTTACTATTTATCGACGGTCATATATAGACACTATCAAATCAAATTACTCCTCTTGTTATTCTATAGAACTAGAATTAAAATGGCTTTTAAATACTTTTTATCTGCAGACCTATGTTGAGCGATGGACTACTTAATAGCTATAAAGGTGATTTTAATTACAATTAAACAATGTATCTTACTTACTTATGTTTAGGCGAAAGTGAGATATGGAAATAAAAATATTTTTCGCATTTTATCGCGAATTTTTCTAGTATAATTAACTCCCAACGTTTTGAAGACTGTAGCTACCATGGTCCGTCCTGTGATCCGTTTTATTTAGATTAATGAATGCAACTCACCATCCAATATCTTCTGCTCGACAGGCCCAGCGCCTTTAGCCCACAAGTCGCACAAGTACTTGAGGATGTATTTAGTGGATTCCGTCTTTCCCGCTCCCGACTCTCCAGACACTATTATAGACTGTGACTGCTTCAATGATTTCATGTCACGGAACGATTTGTCGGCTGGAAACAAA
>NW_023592313.1:0-14571 GCF_014839805.1 Manduca sexta | reverse complement strand
CTGGTTGTATGCTTTGTGTTTACCGTCGTTGGTGGAGTTTTAGTTTCCTTTAGTACTAGCGTTAATTATTTCAGCAGTTTTGTTTGTTAGTTTAAGAAGTAATATACTGGACTCTGGTCGAGAAGGAAGTCGCATGTTAGCTTTAACTATGGTAATTTAAATAAAAGCATGTTGCCGTGAGCGGGAGCTTCAAGGCTGGTACAAATTGGAGAAGACATGTACTGCAGTAGACGTATGCAGATTATTATAAATTTAGAAATATTTTCAAATGATGAGATTCGTCGAGTTATTATCTTTACTTTTTTTATTGCTTTGAATGACTAGCCGAGCTTGCTGTTCGTCTGATGGTAAGTGATAAAACCGCCCATAAACAGTAGAAACACCATCCAACACCTTGAATTACAAAGTATTGTTTGATATTCCAGTGCACTCGCCTGAGACATGAGATTTTAAGTCTTATTATGTTCAGTAGTTACACTGGTAACAATGTCCCTCAAATCGGAATACAACAGTGACCATACACAGCTGCTTGGCGGCAGAAATAGACATTGCGGTGGAACATTTAACTTTAATATCACATAAATATTTTCCCTAATAACTTAATACACTCTCATCACTCTAAAATAAGTTGATGTAAAACTCCACAAAGGAAAGCAATCTTTTACCACATTCATAAATCAAACTGCTATCATTGACGCAATCTTATTTAACATACACCACGTTATGCTAAGCAATAACACTCATTCTCATCTCGCAGTGACTTTAGAAAGGGAAACTGATTTACTTTCCTAATGAAAAAAACTGGACACAATACAATCTCGATTGGAACACGAAGGGAACTGGTCGAACATGATGAACAAACAAGTCCGTACTGTCGTTGTGGAAATTGTCGCAAAAAGTGAATCACACGAACTAAATTGAAATTAGCCGACCTCCGGGGTCGAGTTGCGATTTGCTCACTTATTTTTTAATCAAAATTGCCCCTTGTTGCAAGTGCTTTAAGCTTTGATGATGTAGTATAAACAAATACAAGTAAGTTAACGCTTTCATTTTCAAAGGAGAATTAGTGAATCTACCATATCGAATTTATCGGCTCATTGATAGTTAGCTATACATGAATATAATAAAAATTTGTATCATCAAATATATTTCATGATTCCTGAGTGGGCTGTACACTAGTTTAAATGTAACTCTTTTTTTATATACTAATATACCTACTTCAAATCTTTGAATTACGTAGTTTCGTGCCCAATTTTCTATAGTGGAAACTGCTTTCCGAACTGAGTAAAAATTTTATTCAAATAAATTATTTCATTTATTTCTGAAGAAATTAAAACTTGTCGATCATGGAAATAAACTCATAAAGAACTTCTTACGGCACAAATACGTGATCACTAGAATCCAGATCAATGCGATGTTTATTCGGAATATTAGAAAAAACGCAAAATTCAATGCAAAAATTGGAGTATTTCCTTAAGATGTTTTTTATATTCACCATCCTTACTCGATGATGTCAAAGTCGTTAATATTACGAGTATTCAATCAATTAGTATTTAAATATGAAACACTAGAATACTAAAATCTTTTTAATTAGCATACCTGCATTTACGAAACTGATGTGGTTTTAGAGACAAGATTCACTTCCGCATAAATTATTAAAAATACTACTAAATTTATCTCTCGAAGACACAACGACAAATTAACTGCAATTAGACAAACCTTATCTTATCATCCAAGGCTTCTAGACAATGAAAATTCTTGTGCTCGTACTTTTAGTAATTAGTCACATTTTATGAATGCCGACTTTAATTTATTATGTCCATTCATAATACATTGAGCTCACCGTAGGTGGCAAGGTTTAATTTAGTAGTCGATTTACTGGAAAAAAACAAGACTGAAAGGCGAGTTCCAGTCAATGTTAGGTATGAAGTAATATAAAGCTATCTGGAGCATAGGTAGCGCAGCTTGGCCAGGTTGTAGTTTTACGGTGTAGGGCGAAAGACGCATATAGTGAAAAAAAAATCATAGATGCGTTGCCGGCTGCTTTGTGTGAGGGGCTTCGCCTTTCTACCTACTCTTTCCAATTGGTCCACTCTTCAGCATTTTCTGATTAATATTGCGGGAAATAAAAAATCCTCATCCACGATGCCGAACCAGATGATCAAAATATGATGCCGATACCCAAATGCATCACAAACCTTGCATCCACAAACAACGTATCAAGAAACTATGAAATATGTAACAAAACAGTAACATGAGTATAACAACCAACAAGGAAGGAAAGTAAAAAAACTTTCGACATCAGAATGCGGCGGAACATCTAAAAACTGGTGTAGCGATAGATAGCATCGCTGAGGTTCCGACGCTGCTGATCATCAACATTGATAGCTACATGACTAGATTAAGAAGTATTTTAAAGGTAAGTAACCTTCGTATGGTTTTACAGCACTGACACGTTGCTGTTTTGTTGGAAAAAATACTTGAAATGGGAGTAACAGATTTACTTGAGAGAACAATATATTATGGTCTTTCGGACACCATATAGTAATGGTAATAGGTTATGGTTTGTATGATTTTTTTTAAGTTCGTCATTTATTTTTTCGTTTCTTTGTTTGTAAGTTATAGGTACATCTTTGGGTTCGTGTTATACTATATTTTCCTTACCTAAAGTTGCACATATTCGACCCTCAAACGCATAGCAAACCAACGTGATAATTTATATTCAAACATAATCACTGGAAGAGGATGTTGCAGAAGGGTATTCGTAGCTTAGAAAAAATACCTGCACGCTCCAAATATTTACTGTATGAAGTTTTAGGACAGCAGATCTCAAACATAAGCCATTGCTGACATTGCTGTTAAATCAACTTATCACCTACATGTACTGCGAGTAGGCGGAATAATTGAACATCATGTCGAACACCTGTCCATCGATTTAGATCCGGTTATTAGTTACACCTACGTATCTGTACTTAATGGTTATGTCATTGCTCTCAAGTAAGCGTTCTGAGATGAATATTTTCCTTACCTTTTATATGGACGTTTCTAGAAGATATTAGAAAATTCACACAAATTATCTGAATTTCGCTCGATGTATTATTATCATTTATGTATGTTGTTCCCTGATTAGATATTTGAACCAATATTCCATCGCAGATTTTACAAAAGGTTTTTGCCAACAAAGCATAAGTTACGACTCAGTTTATTTCTAGGTTTCATAAAACCACGACACAAAATACCAACAGTTCAACTGTACGCTAACAACTAGCTCAGTGGCACGCTCTAGTCTCGATAAAACCTATTTGGTCTAAAGTATGTTAACGATAATGATGGCTATCTATCGGCAACAATATTTCTAGGTGTCTACGGTTCTTTTATTGCAATCAAGTTTATTACATGTTGGTGTTAACAATAAAACTCTTTGTAATAGTGCAGCTTAAACACAATATTTTCAACATATCAAACAGTAGTACTGAATTACATCACATATTACCACACCAACAAAAAATCACATTTTCGGAGACGAATTACGTAAGAAATGTCACTAACCGTCTGGTAAACAAGAACCATTGACGCAACTATCCGCGCGAGAAATTATACTGGAATTAGGCAACACCGGCAGAGACCACTTCATATTACTTAAGAACACGCAAACTTATGCAGTCAATTTTAAATACTGAGCTATGGACGAAACTAATTTTCGTAAGGCACCGAGCCGGTATAAAATTTAAACAGTTTATGCATTTCTTTTGAAATTTCTGTACATTTACATTAATATATATGAACACGAAAGCCATAACAAAATAAATCATGACTTGAAATTGATGAAACAAATATTAGTCAAGCATTGACGCTTTGTCTACGCATGGCTAGGCAAAGTTATGACTAATGCATCATCACTTATTATTTAATTTGTATTAGGTACCATAGGCAATGAAACACATTGTACTATCTACAAATATGTTCCTCTAGAATGTTAATCTGCAAAGGCTTAATAAGCTTTTGAAAGTCTGATGAGACATACATTGCGATGGACGCATTAGAAGAACGGCATGGTAATGAAAATCCAATTTCTTATTACCAATTCACATTCGACCCACTGTAACATCTAATCTATAATTAATGAATAAGATCGTGAATACCAATAAAAGATGGCAGTGATCAGAATTCACAACTCATTTGATCAAACATTCGACAAACACGAGAACAAAATCACAAATATTACTCATCGTGATGCTTCAATGCCAAGGTTGGTCCAACGCCTTTTGGACACGTACAAAGGAACCGGTTCTCGCATTAAGTCGGTCACAGTTGAAGTAATACCAACCGGTAAACTCATTGGATAGCGGACACGGCGGCAATTGCGATCCAACGACAAATATTGCAAAAACAGTTTGAACGGAACACGTAAGTGCAGATGCAGATTTCACGTACCCAGTGGCCAAGACATTGAGACTCATTCATATGCAAATTGTCCACGACGTGACAGGGGTACTCAATATGCAGACGTTTGTTAGTGAATGATTTAGGTGCCTGTGCGAGATATAAATAGATCGAGAGTTTATTAACTTTCTTATTGAACTGGCATTATTATGTTATACCTTTGTATCGCTGGCCGGACGAATACGACGCGATGAACAACGTTATTTTTAAACAAAAAATTGTAATAAGTTCTTAAATGATTAATATTTTTATTTTTGATGAGATGTTTTATAGTTAAACTAAGTTGCAGTAATTTGGAGATTAATGAGCGGTTCGTAATGAAAATAATTTTACTTATTCAGTTTTATATGTCGTTGTAACTATGTCTGTAATACATTGTAACCATTTTAACATTATTTAAGCAGTTTTATATGGTGTAAAAGGCAACAATAAAGACTATATTTAAGTTACACTTAATGCATCATACGAAGTAACCTTTTAAGAATATCAAGTAGAAGTCCAATTATAGAAAGATTTTGTTTTGCAATATCAAAAAAGAATCGTGTAATTTTCCTTTCAGTAATTTGTTGTGAAGACCGACAAGTACTAAGTGTTCTACTGTACTACATTACTGAACGGACAATAAATATTACGCAATTACTCTACAAATCGATCTGTTCACACTAAGTGTGATCAATTTGAGATAACAGTAGTCCGAAGTCATGTATTCGATCTGGTATATTAAATGAGAGGCTTCTAAGAAACTAGTAAAATGGGTCGAAATTAAATCCAGATCGTAAATGTTTAGGGAAGATGTTACACACAGGACCAATAAAGCGATAGTTCAAGCTATAAACACCGGTTAAGTTGACATAAACAGAGGAAACTATAGCGGAAGACCATAACATTCTACTTTCACAGATCACAAAACATATTTAAAGATAAAACAAAATCCAGATGAATATAAAGCTATATATAATAAAACATGTGTTAGCAGATGACGTGAGGTTTTGCACAAACATTTCAGTATCTTAAGACGCGACGTTTAATTAAGGTATTTTACCTACAGTAACACTTGTGTACAGAATGTGCATTCTATAAAAAGCTAAATATTTACATTAAAAGAGCGATGTTCTACTTCTTAAATTATGGCAGATAATGCAATTTTGCACCTACTGTAGAATGGCTTAGGAAGCCTTAAGAAATTAAAAATGGGTACTGCTATATCGAATTATCCTATTGCCCTATATCGCTTTGTTTGTCTGATGGCTACATATTTAGGTTTAGACAATATTGAAGGCTCGGGTTTCGGATAATTAAGATCTGTAAAACTCTTGCGATTGAAAACACTTGAGCTGCCTGCCCCGATAAGGCGCCAGAAGCATTGTTACATTAAAAAAGGCTGTGCGAAACGAAGAAACACAAATGAGCTACAATCCAAATACTTTGCAACGAAATAGCAGTCACCCAGGTACTGAACTGCAATATGCTCACAAATGCAGAACACTTTACATAAACAATTCATAATAACCACTGAAGACACGTAAGTAATGACGTCGATGCAATTGGTTGGATCCAAAGTCAATGAGGTCGAGCCTCGATGCTGCAGGTTAACGAATAAATCATCGCCGGGGCTCTCGCGGGGCCGTATCAATTTATGTTGTTTATCTGTTGCCCCCCGCTGAAAGCGATGGGAAGAGGGGAAAATAGCGCGTGCATCTCGCATGAAGGTTGACATTCGCTGGCCTCGTTTTGTTTCTAGATCATTCTATTTATAATAGTGCTGTTTATGGGGAGGATTTGAGGTCGTAGAATGCTACAAATAGGTTGGTTAAATTTCGGACCAAACGATCTTTAGGTTTTAACTTATTTGCATTATTAGTATTTGTATATTTTTGTATAGAAAATAATACCCATTTTACTCACATCTGCGTATTTAGTTGACTTACACTATCATCATTATCATCATCAGCCACATAAAGTCCACTGCTGAACATAGGCCTCTCAACTCAACTAAAGATTTCCAGACGGACCTGTCGAAAGCGCTCTGCATCCAACGTATTCCTGCGACCTTTATCAAGTCTTTTACAATAAAATAATATTAAATCTCTTCTACATATTCAAGTCGCGTTAACAAAAATACTTAGAAAAATAAAGTTTGACAGAATTACTCGTAATTAAATTCAATACTACAGTAAGGAGCAAGAAGTATTATTACCCGGCACGTTTAAATAAATAAGCAATGCTGAAGAACTCACACCATATAATACAGCAAACAACAATTTAACATTTGGGTCCGCAGAGATATCATCAACGTCACATATGCACGAGGGTCGAACACGCACATGTTATTCTTAATAGCCCAATTTGTAAAGTGGTATTTGTGATAATATACATTACGCTTCTTCGTAATGCAGGGGACGAATAGTCTTGTGGGCGACTACCGCAAGATTCACTACTACAAGTACTTTATGTAAATATAAAACCAAAAAACAGAAAATATTGAAATCGACATAACGTCTTTAAATGTTTACTTCTATACATAAAATTATATTTCTCGTATAATGTAAAGCATTTAGTGAAATTGGCTAATTGCGGGTTCTCACACGGTTCACATACCCCTACATCGTTCACTAATAAAAAGAATAAAGTTAAATACCAAAAATAAAAGAATGAACAAACGAAGCGTTATTTCGTATCGTAGCAAAAAAACACTGGTACTTACTTTTGAAAGCAATTCAATTTGCAAGACCTAAACAATGACAAATGATATCAATAACGATGTTTTTGTGACAAATGACACAAAAATGGCGAAGTATTTTATCATTACCTTCACAAAACAACCTCTCTCTTTTTTATACAATGTAATGACGAAAACAGCCAGTCGCACGCCCCACAGTAAACTTCTCGACTGCTCATGAACTCTAAACAGAGTGCAAGGCTATTGCTACACTGTGCTGTTCTTAGATAGACAGAATGAAGGCGGACCATATTGCGAGGGAGGATCAAGAGACCTTCAAATAAATAGAATTTACGAGGGAAGACAGTTCACGCCTTCAGAATTGCTGGAACCGTACGAGTTTCCATCTTCTTGACAATTAAGTTTGACATTTGACAACTTGATATCGTGACGGTCGATTCTGTAACTTCATATCAGCTAGGTCCAGACCTTATAATGAAGGCAAACTGCTTTTGCTACATTTTTTCATCAAATGTTTTCGTCTTTACATAATAATTACTCGACTCAGACATTGTTAACACGCTACAATGATTTCAAGTCTCGAAAACTGTAACGTTACAAAAAGTACTGTTTCAGTGTTACGCAATGTTTGCCCCAATTCCTAGAACGTGAGATTTTTTGTTTGTCCGAATTTTATCTTAATTGAATGTGTGTTAGACTGCATATTTAGAATGATCGTGAATGTAGGAAGCGATTAATGCAAATGAATTGAAGATTTATGGATTATGTGTTTGTAAAGTAAAAACAGCGTCAATTTATGAGATATTAATCAAGTGTAATAATTTTAGAAGAATTTTATTACTTCTTATAAACAATTTTATCATATTTGTTTATAAGACCATTTAAAATATAAAATCATTAAAAAAGACAAATCAAAATTACTTTAAAATCTTTTGTTTATTGTGAGCAGCGTGAAAATTTCACTAACATTACATTCCTCACAAACTATTCATTGAACTCTGAAGAAGTACCAGTTATAAGCTATTGCTGTACCATAAAACTTATCACTTACTTTCACAAATCGTAAAACGAATCGATTCAAAACCGATGCGAATGCAATGTTGTTGGATGCATCTAATGAACGGATTGCGTCCCGTTAGAGCCAGATAATCTGTGGGATGGCCGGTGGCTAGTAACGGTACACAGGCCTTCGGACAAGCTGGCCTGGCGTGACAGAAGCCTTGCAAACGTCCGACTATCGAGTATCGTATGACGTGAGAACATCGGGAAACTAAGCTATGACTACTATGTGAATGTTTGTGACTTGTCTGGTCTTAATCCAATATTGAAGACACATTTCAAACTATCATGATGAAAATTCTAAAATTTTGTGATTATAATGTAACGGCTGCATATAGATTTCAAATTGGCCAAATTATGTTCAAATTGCTTCATTTATAGAACTAGGGAAATTATAAATTGGACTCATTTGCGAAGATTTCCAATTCAGTCATTATAAAAAATCAGTAGCAGAATATAGTATAGTTTGCTACAAACAAATTACACAATTAAAACATTAGATCGCATAGATCTGTTTAAGAAGCACTTTCTAATCCACCGACCATAGATGGACATCTTATGTTGCCTAATCATTGTTGAAATGTCAATGGATCCGTTTATGATGAGAGCTTTCAGCTTTCACTCTCTTTTATGCAATGAAAGCATTGTACACTAATGCTGTGTGTTGACCTTAGGCATTGCGACCTTAGCAGTTTAAAGCATGATCTCGGGTGTAAAAGTTTTACTGGTTTTCAAGTAATTAAACTTTGAAAGCTGGAAGCCAGAAAAATCTAAAAGACTGGTCACGTATTTTGTTGTAGTTTTATAATTTGCATAGTCATACCGTTGATGAAATTAAATTTGTAATATATTATATTTGACTACTTAAGAAATAAAGTAATTGATACATATCTGTCCGATGCCTTAGAAATTTGTAAGTCAGTTCCAATTTGAAGTTAGCTAATTGTCCCATTCTTTATATTACTGGCTGTATTATCATTTATGATGCAATAATAACAGTTCGCGCAGGCCATGATATTATGCCTGTATTACTCACGCGCAAAATAAATTAATTCCGTCTAACATCGAAACAAAACACCACAATAATTTTCACGGTTGCAAATGCATGACGAGAATTTCTATGAGGGTAGACCACGTGTTCCGTCTATCCTTTTCTTGTCCTGTTAATTTACATGTAGAGTGAAAGATACAGCACTATAGGTCGGATATCCGTGTTTAGACAATCGACGCGTGACCGTGCCATCCGGCGGTAGGTGCTACCACCATGACGCGCACAATAGTCTGGTCAGTGGTGAATGACGTCATAATTTAAGGTAACGGAAATTACATGTATCGCCATCGTCGGTGACAGGCAAGGACGTATTTCTAAATCTAATTTACATAGTAACTAGAACTTGGAACATTGCAGTAATATTTGATTTTTATAGGTTAAGGCACGCACAGGGCTGTATAATGCCACATAGATATAGGTTGAGATCCTCAACGATTACTAGAATTATGGCGGCTTACCTGCGATACTACGCTTCGGAATATCAACGAGAACCTAATGAATATAATGGTTCATGAAACAAGATATTTTTTGCACCTAACAATGTTAAATTAGATTACTTATTTGACAAACATTTTCTACAGCGTGGTGAACTTGGCTTTGATCTCTTTAAACAATAATTTAGAGCGTATAATCAATTGTGACACTAAGGCGGACAAGTTTTTGCCAAATTTACTTACAGTAACGCTACTAAATAAGAAGAAATTGAACACAAGGTTAATAAAAGCGCTTTTGAATCTTGTAAAATTGTAAAAAATTGTTTATGAGTTTCAAACACTATTTTATAAAAGAGGGGTCAAGGCTGTTCAAATATATCTCGAGAGAGACCTAATGCGACCAAAACCGAGATAAATGCTAGTCAAGAAGATTTATCATAAAATTATTTCAGTAAATTATAATACACTTAACATGTTCTGCCGTCTATATCACAAGCGTTCTCAATAATAGAACATTTAGAAAATACTTTGTGAATTCCCAACTTCCCATATGTTAATATAACAGACATACTTAAACTCACGTCTCTTACTGGGAAGGAGTGGCAGATAGGCAATTGGGGCAGGTGACAGTAGATCAAGTTTATTTTCGTCTTATTACAAAGATAGCAAACGTATCGGTATGACCGCAACCAATCAGTATTTTTATATTGAAATGTCATTAATTTCGATTAAAGAAAGTTAATATGTCCAAAACCAGCAAGGAACCAGGACCTCAAAGTACAAGAAAGCTTGACATTGACAAATGCAGTAAAACGTAATATCATAAACAAGTTAAAAGTGAAATCATATAACATACCGAACTCATCTCTGATACATTATAACAGACAGTGGCGAAGCCTCCATACAACCGATTCCTACCGGCTTCCTTTTAGGTTTATTACGTTTGTCTTAGTTTTTGTTTTCTGTTAAATTGGCAGCGATATGCTTACTAGGGCAATTTTTTCACATCGGGTAACCTTTTGAAAAATGTCACCATTCGCCACTGATAACTGAGGTATATTAGTGTCTTACATGTCTATCAAAATTACGAGTATTATTTCGCTTTCTTACTGCTCTAGTGGCGACAAAACGGTCTTTTTGGAAAGCGTAAGTGTGGTATCGCGATTTGCACACCTTAATATTCTTGTCGTGACTTGATCTACATTGTCTTTGCGTTGTAGACACCGCTACACGGTTCTGTTCTTACCAATTGGATTTCGTGTTTTACCAGTTTCATAATGATGTTATTAAGACCGGACGTTATTTTCCTTTTTTAATTTTAATAGGTACCGTATCCGACGTCTCGGATCTTTAATATCGTATTCGAAAACAAGCTTTGCTTTAATTGTAGCGGGGCATAATTATTGTCTTGGAATCACCGTGTAAAAAGTATAATGTGATTAAATTGTAGGTAAAAAGTTTATCGAATGGAACAAGGATTTGAAGTTCGTGATAAATCATAAAACGAAAATAAAGTTGATATAATTAAAAAAGGTCCTAAAGTAGACGACAACCGATTGAAAATTATAAATTCAGATCAATATTAGTCCGAAGAAATTTTTGTTAAGCAAATCTACGACTAGCGTTTTTTGATCAGAAATTGCTGCGTATTTGAGGTAAGCATGGAAACCGTTTGTTGAAGTTAGATCAATATGCTTACGTAACCAAATGACGTGGCGTATGCAGACCGCGGCCTTTCCCCTTGATGATTCCTTCAAGGCGAATACATACCTTTCATAAAGTGAGCACATTGATAAGGAAATATAGACTTTATTCTATATTTTATTCTCTTTGAAATGGTATACTTTGCTTAAAATATCACTGTTCATTCAATAAATGTTATTTTTATTTGTATTTAATTATATTTAAACTTAAGCGTTAATAGTTGCATTAATGACAATTTTACGTAGGAATAATTAAGTGTCATTATATTTTATCGAATTAAATAGTATTACTGTAGGATCGAAAATTCCGGAAAAATATAATACTCGTTCAATCTCTCGAATAAAAATACGATTGGCAACAATGTTTTCAGTCAACATTTTATTATGAAACATGCTGTTTGTTTAGATTAAAATAATACTTAAATCTAAAAGCTAGACTAGTCACAAAATCTAGAAGTTTTAAGAATAAACCAAAATAACTTCATGGTAAAACAGGTCATAGAACCTCATCCTCAATGTTTGTCATCGATAATATTGTGTTGAAGACTCGGAGCATGGCGTCATTTATGTCAATGTATTATTAAAAGTTCTATTATCAAGATACAGGAACTTTATCAACTCTTGCTCATAATAAAAATAAACTAAATGACTGTAATAATGTCATATCTATTACTGGAATGTGTATTACTAACGTTACTGTTAATCAACTGAAAGTTAAGGAAAATGATAATGAAATAACTGGATAAAGCCTAGACAAATTTGTCGAAAAATATTGGTAAAATAAGAGTTTCGTGAATTATTTATCCTGAAATAAGACGGATTAAGATATATTTGTCACGAAACCTCAGAGAAGAGATAAGATAAGGAACCTGCATATCAAATTGTATTGATCTATTTCAATAATCACGAATCTCGTGTATCATAATATTAATTTCTATAATTTACTTATTCTCTCTTTAGTAGAGGCACATAATTAATCATCATGAACATCGATAACAGTCGGAGGGCTACAAAAACTAATGCCGGTCTTAAAGGATTAGAAGATGTAGAGGGCTGTACATATAATCACTAAATGATAATGTTTCCATCGATTACAGTTAGATATTTTAGCCTCTACAAGTGCACATCGGGCTGCAATACAAAGGCTGATGTTATCTAATCGCTCGCATACCTACTGTTCATTTACAAGGCGTGCCTCACTCTACGGGCAAATAAAGGCATCGATAAAAAAATTAGAAAACGTTTATTACAATATAATGTTTATAAATTAATAACAAATACATCACATTTGACGACGGGTACCGAATGAGATGCCCGACTGCTGACCCTTGTTGGTGCCGTATTGCAGCGAGATGACGTTCTGTCCGGCCTTCAGCTGCTCTTCGCTGAATTCACGAACGTTCTTATCGGCTTCCTTCGGGCCGATGGACGGCTTGCCGTAATTACCCGCCTTCCTGCCCAAGGACTGCAGACAAATCACCACCGAGTACAGGTTTTGTTTCTCCCACAGATCAATGGTCTGGAAAGTCTCCTGTGGGGGCACGCCGAGCTTCTTCGCCGCTTCCAGGAACGCGTTAATATTCTCCATGCACTTGAAGGCCATCGTCGACTGGTTGACTTTCTTCACTGACCCTTCCTGGATAGCGTTGACTAGTTTGCAAAGTAGCGTACCATCCTTAAGTACCTCGTAAAGATTCTCGGCGGTTCCGGAGGTGTTGGCCGGTTCGCCAGTTAGCTTCCTGATCCACTCGAGGGTCTCCTGTGCAATCTCGTCGTTGTACTT
The DNA here is from genome assembly GCF_014839805.1 of Manduca sexta. Classification (NCBI taxonomy): domain Eukaryota; kingdom Metazoa; phylum Arthropoda; class Insecta; order Lepidoptera; family Sphingidae; genus Manduca; species Manduca sexta. Next base: position 1,418 of record NW_023592313.1, on the reverse strand, counting down.
GCTGTGGATGCGAGCCTGGGCCTCGGCGTTGATGCCGGCTTTGCCTGCGCGGTGTTCAGCCATGTTGTGTGTTGACAAGTGTGCGGCTACGTGTCCACTGAACTCCTCGTGATAAGCGTCCTCACAATATCAGCTTGACGATACGTATGATAGCGACTATCGCTTTTTCTACGTACCAGTATACGGTTTATCGCGTCGCAGCATTATCTTGCCGTATAAGTGATTTATAATTGTGATTAAATGACGGCATGCATTAAACTTAGAAAATGTTAGTCACAAGATTAGTTATGTCATGGCCGTATTCATCTGTGCACACAATACAGACTACATTTTTGGAGCTAGACGTTTTAAAATTTGTATCACCAATTTATTATTTATTGCTTTAAAACACTGCACTAAACCTACCGGAAAAATTGCTTGCTCGGTATTGAAATATTACACATTTTATTTTTTATTAATGTGTGTATTTTTTCGTATATATACAAATTGTATCGTGTGGTCTAGAAAGCTCTAGAACAGTCGGTCACACTTATCAGCTGATAGATGCCGGTATTTGCGATTACAAATATTATCGTATCTACTTATTACTATAATATCAGTACGTTTTGGAACACTTCCAATATGTACATTGTATTTAAAAGGTAATTACGAATCATTTATATCTGTTTAAGTGAATATAATAACGTAGCTTGCATTCAGAAACAGAAAATTTTGTGATGTAATATGACTTGAACACAATTAATTACGTATTAAATATTTAAATCTAAGACAAAGAGGAAAGGGGCAGAAGAGGGAATGCATAAAACATGAAATATCCAGTCATGTTGTTAACTATATATCTAACCATAAACGATTATGATTGTATCATTTTGTATAGTCTCCAACCGGAATCAGTTACTAGTCTAATGACTGATATGCCTTACATAAATTATCTAAATCCCGTCTTAATCTAATCGCATTAGGATTTGGTATAATATTATTCCGTTAAGGGCCGATACATTGCATGGTTGTGTTAATGGATTTTGAGTATTATTTCCGTGAAGACAATGTCGATAATAGTTTGACAGCAAAAAAAATCTTTGCGCTGCGCTCCGCTATATGCTCTGCCTCTAAGGGCGCTGTTTGCAACCATTAACATTGATGACTAGAATATACAACTAAATGCTAAAAACAAGCTTGTCAAGCTGTAATTGTCCTTAATGCATATATTCTAAGTTCAAACGCTTTAGAAAATGACCAAAAACACAGCTTTGAAATTTAAAATATTTTCTTCTTCGACACTAACAGTACGTTACCCATTATAGCCAATTCAATTTACTTTGCAGCTAATGATATACGCAGTAGTCGCCAGAAATTTCGACCTTCTAACCATTCAGAGACAATACTAATTTGCCGCAAGTTTCGCAGCACAGGACGTT
>NW_023592312.1:0-5822 GCF_014839805.1 Manduca sexta | reverse complement strand
TAGTATAGTTAACTGAACACAAATTTAGTGTTATAAAATATAATTTTAAGTACCTACGTTGCAATGCTGTATTATTTAATTAAATTATTTTGCTTGGTATATTTGTTTTAATATTATAGATTAACCCAATTTCCACGGGGAGAAATTAAACTTGGTTTTCGGGGATAAAAGTGAGACGTGACTATACTGCAGTTCTTAAACTATTGCAAACAAAAAACAGGCAAACTAATAATCACACTTTGATCTTTTTAATATTATGATAGCAATGAGATTGCTTTATGTTATTATCATAGTGCTTATAGGAATTGTTTACTATATAAATAATTATAAAATACTAACTTAACAATACTAATTAAGGTAACAATCCCATCATTTTTAGATAGTTTCGGGATCCTTATTAGAACACGCCACACTTACATGTGTAGTGTCGTAAAATCGGAACATTCCGCACGTAAGAGTTACTAAAATTCAACAAGGTTATAAAATCGACTTTATCCTCTTCCTATGACATCCTCTTTGCCTGAAAATAGTCATAAAATTCTGTGTTCAAACTTTTGCGTATGCTTAAATTGTATTGATGAATTTTCATAATTTTTGGTCTTAATGACTGCCAACAATAAAGGCTGTAGTTTCTACCACATAGTTCAAAAATACTTATCTAATTTTTAATTTGATAAAGTGAATGTGTAGCATCCACACGGGATTATTTAATCGTGTGTTTCCTTGGAATAGCAGTAAGGTATGTTTAGCGAAGTGGCCCCGACAAGAAACAGAAATAAAAGCGCACGGTGACTTGCTGCACATTTATTATTCACCTGACGGAGTCACTCGCCATTCGAAGTACTCTGCAGAAGGTGGATTTTTCTCTAAAGTATTATTGTTACGCTAAGAATGTAGGTGGGGGGTCGATTGAAATTTTAATAAGATTCCCTTTTATATTACCAGAAGTAGCTTGCTATAAGCATATTGAAGTGGAATACCGGATAAAAGAAATTGCTAAATTATAGAGTATTTTATTAAGAATGTTTAATCAACTTGGACTATGTGAGAAACACATTGTTTAATAAGTAAACGGTTCTTAATATCGCTCATAATATAACCATAGCATGCCTAGAGATAATGTAGCTTTCTATTAGTAAAACATACTAATTTCAGAGACTACTCCCATAAAACAAATAAGTTAGATATATTAGTATAGATAAAACTAAGAGAAGGTAAAAATCCTGCATATGTAAACTATTTGTAATGGCTTCTAAAACCAACATCATTAACAGATGAATAGCAATATATAAACCAACAAACTTGACAAACAACGTCCATCTCAAAATCGTGTTCGAGAGTTATAATCTCATCAACGGGGTTTAATTGCCTCCATAATGAGGTGAGACATCAATATTCAAAGTAAGTATTTTGTCTTTGTAAACAGAACCCTCCGACAAATCGTCGCGCAGAATAAGATATTAGGGGACAGAACTTCACGCATTGACCCCTTTTTAAAGGTTAATGTCTTGCGTTTGCCGCAACATCACCTGAATACTAATATAATGTTTACAGGGACGGTCTTATTAAAGTTTCTGAGGGCGGTTTGGATAGGCAATAACAATTACAACGCACTAAGTAAGTGCCTGTGATTGGGGATGCTTTGCTAAATATTCTTGAACATTGAAAAGCAATTACTAAAGTTTGGATGGTAGAGGTTGCGAAGGTAATGGACAACTGCCATTTTGGATTTGAATAAATCTATATACAAAATGAATCCCTATTTCCCTTGGTCACGCCATCACGCGTGAACGGCTGGACCGATTTCACTATTTTTTTTTGTTGTGTTTGTTATTATCATGAGAAGGTTCTTATGAAAGAAAAAAATCGAAAAATTGCGCGGAAAATTAGAAAATTTAAGAAAACTTAACGAAAATATTAATTTTATATAACTGTCGATTGTTTGAAATAACTGTCAGCGATTGACAGAATGCGCGCTGCGAATTCATAGTTAAGATGGGACAACGTCTGTCGGGTCAGCTGGTAGATAATAGAAATCGATCATTATTTTTAAAAGACATTAGTCAATACATTGTATTACCTTGCAGAAGAGAATTACATGTAAAATGTAGATAAGTGGCGACATTAGTAAATACTGTACGAGATTAGGTATTTTTTGTGACCTTAATCCCGGAATACCGTCCAGGTTCAGGGCCAATAGAGACTTTTGTACGTACAAAACAGACTTAATTTACTATTCTCTGTATGCCTTAGGCTATTCGGAGATGGAGAAACTAGCCTATTATAAGGATATACAAATTTAATTATGTCTGAACATTTAGGCACATTCCATGTTGTCTTCGCAAAACAATGTATGATATTAGCTTAAGTACTCCTCTATGAATATAATGAATATCAAAATTGTAATATTTTGTCCTTCAATATCCGGAAAGGATAAAAACAATATATTTATCTATGACAACAAAAAGTAGGCAGAGGCACAAAAATAGGTACCAGGGTACCTATTTTTTGTGTCAACGCGGTGGACTAAGAAGTCCACCACGCTGGCCTAGTGCGGATTGGTAGATTTCACACACCCTCGAAAATTCCTTATAAAGAATTTCTCAGGTATGCTCGATGTTTTCCTTCACCGATAAAGCAAGCGATAATTCACAAAGAATACACACATATTTTTTAGAAAAGTCAGAGGTGAGTGCCCTTGGGATTTGAACCTGCAGACATTCGTCTCGGCAGTCCGTTCCACAGCCAACTAGGCTATCGCCGCTTTTTACCATCAGACACAAATTCCAGACTGCAGGCTGATACTGACAAAATCTAAATGTCACTTTGCCCGACCTGGGATGTAAAACCAGGACTACAAAGCGGTATTTTATGACTAATACAGCTTAATATTATTAAAAGCAAGATTGTGAATATGTTTAAATATTCAGATGTCCAATTGCTAGTGTAATAATTGGGCATCATAAGACTAAGCGTCTAATATCTCAAGATGACAATCGCAATGCAAAGCCATGCGGAGCAATGAATTCTAATCGCTATAGTTTATAGTGTACCAAACCTACGTTCAAGCAACTTGTTTGTCTCGTTTTTACAATAAAACAGTTTCGCTCGCATGAAAATATTGGTTTTATTAAAAATTCTACTTCAATTCCGTTCATTTACATTATCTCGATTGGATCGTTGGTATTCAAATAAAATCGATCACCTACACAGTTATTATATATTACGCTTAGCCAAGCTCGTTACGCAAAATTTACAACAAAGTATGTTCTAATTTCGAACTGCTCGCTGTTCTGAACGCATTCCGCTGGATGCAGTATGCCCGGTAGAATAAACATCAAGCAGAACTGACAATACAGACTGAAGAGCTGGTTTTGGAGAAAATCTGTGAGGGTGTTTCTTGGTTTGATGCAGTTGGAAAAACAGAGTATTTTAAACTGGCTTCAAAAAAAAGCAGAAGGTTCTCAATTCGACTGTATTTTTAAAAGTCGAAATGTCACAATTTACATAGTGCTTTAGAATGAGGTTTTATTTTAGTAAAACTGAACATCTGTTAATACTCTTCTCTTAAACTATGATATTTAGGTCGAGTCTTTATATTCCAAAGCCTTATTATATAAAAAGGAGGTTACATTTTTTCTTATATAATTTACCACCTCTAGTTGTTAATAAATTTAAATGAAGTCTGCATTAGCTTGGGGTTAATTTAAAAAATGTCATATTAGCAGTATAATACGGCTTATCAAAGAAATGAAAATGAGTTGCTTTCATTTATTTAAATTAGTTTGTCGTTGTGATAATAATGAAAATTTACTGACATAGCGGGATAAAGATGTTTTATGCAGTAATTTTAATACTAAAATATAGGTACAGCTTTGTTTTAGTGTAAGGCATTCATAAAATATTAAAATTATATTTGGGGCTTTGGTTTCATACATTATTACTTTGTTTTGTTTTTCAACTAATAATTTTGGAATCATGTTTAATTAAACAGTTTTTATGCTGTAAATTTTCATATTTACATGTAACTAGCCCGCACAAAAAATCCATTATAATTTGAAAATTCCTTGGCTATACACAGACATAAATATTTTAAGGCCGATTATAATTCATATGACATACTATTTTATTACACTTATACATTTATAACAAAAGTATTGCAATAGAACGCTAAAACTGGTTTACAAGAAAATAACGATATGTATTTTAATAGCATATTTAAAAATTCTATGTTGAGGATTGACTTGATACTAGCGCCCTGCCTCGGCTCCGCACGGGTAGTAAAGCATAAATGCCTAAGTTTTTTGTCACAAAACACGATTCTACACTAATATATAAAGCTGAAGAGTTTGTTTATTTGTTTGAATACGCAAATCTCAGGAACTACTAACTGATTGTCATTTTTTCACTAATAGAAATCTATATTACTCCTGAGTGGAAAATGTAAAATGGGATTTATATCCTGACAAAACTTTTTCATGAGGTTGTAGCCGCGAGCAAAAGCTAGTGAATACACGAAAACCTTCCTCTTGAATCATTTCGGCCATTGGTGAAAATCGTATTGATCCGTTCGGTACTTTTTGACTTTATCCGGTTCACACAGGCAGACGCGGGGAGGAGATTTAGTTTTATAATATGTAAGGATTAATAATATAATATTAGCCCTGTATTGTAAACTGTCTCACTGCTGAGAACGGGCCTCCTTTACAACTGAGAGGGCCAGGCATTAGTCAACCATGCTGGTCTAGTGCAGATTGGTTGACTTCACACACCTACTTCGAAGGATTAATTTTTGGCATTAAAAATTAACAGAATCTCATCTACGCTGTCTGTTCTCGCGACGAATATTCTAAACTTGTTTATTGTTGTCGGCAGCACCTTCTCTTTACCGACCTTTTAGCGTTTTATTACTGCGTATTACTTTAATCTGTTGCTTTGCAAGTTGGGGAGTCGGGCTGCCTCTGAGTTATTTCGTTTACGCCTTTGCTTCCTCGTGTAACATTGTGTGGGCAACATTTTATGATAATACTATAACGTGGTTAAACTTCCTTTATCTTCAGAGGGCTTTGTAATGCATTTATCTCATAGTTCCAGAAAGATTCGATGTTGACTGAACTTCAGGCAAAGTTATAACGATTGATTCCCAGGGTAGGTAATCCGACTTTTATAGCTCTAAAACATATATATTATATGGTGGTGCCACTGCTAGGCTATTCAGGATTGCCTGACTTCACACACACCAAATTCTTATAGAGTAAATCTCAGGAATGCAGCTTTCCTTACAATGTTTTCCTTCACCGTCGAAACAAGCTATAATTCACAAAGAATATATGCACAACTTTAGAAAAGTTAGAAGTACGTGCTCTTGTGTTTTGAACCAGCGGACATTCATCTCGACAGTCCGTTCCACACCTAACTAGGATATCACCGTTTCGGAACATAATTTATCCCGAGCTGGATTTACCAAGTATGAAAAACGTCGGGCGTACGGAACCTAGAAAAACCATAATTAGTCAAAACTTTCTGCAAACTTTTCTGCCGACCGTGTGTAGGGCAGGGAAATGACGAAGCAAAACAAATATTTCATATACTACGTTCGGCCAGACCAAATTTTACCGATACAAAAGTAATTCGTTATGTAATTAAGTTTTATTGCAAGATATTCAATGTAGTCGTACTACGTATTATAAAACGAGCTCAAAGCAGTCAGAAATGACGTTGGCAGGCGAGAAATTTTAAAATAAATGAGTAGATTCCTTCAATGCTTTCAGAATAACACGAAATGAGGTGAGCCGATGAATCTTATAATTACTCGGGCCGCG
>NW_023592311.1:0-10348 GCF_014839805.1 Manduca sexta | reverse complement strand
ATGTTTAAAATGATTATAGAAAAATATTTGTGTTTAAAGTATGTGATCAAACTTCAACAGGTTCCCTATAATAACTATAAAGCGTAGGTCACTACATTCTGCAGTCGCAGTTTTATTTTAAAACCTCACAGTCTTACAAATTCCATCTTAGAAATTTTAATATCTATTAAATTTATTTTCTTTACTTCAAGAGATACAAAACGTTTGCTAAGATATTCAGGTTTTTATCGTCGTGGAACCACCCAGAAGAAGCAACGAGCGTGTGTCGCAACACAATGATAAAAGATTAATGGCATCCACTAGACCTATATGTCACGTATTTTTATAGGCTGTAAATATTCTGTACATATTGAAATACCTCGTGTAGACTTTTTCCACTGAAAAATTTTGTATTCTGATATCACAATGGCATATTTTTGATACATCGTAAAAAAGAATACAGTATATGATTCATGGTGATGCTTTTTCTAAACAAACATTTATTACGGTTATTATTGAGAACAAAGGAATCATTGGTTAGCGAACGTTTGCCTTTAGAAATCTTCGTACCTAATGCATTAGTGAAAGTTAAACTTACTGTCTAACTAACTAACTGTCTGTCTAACTTTTATGTCGTTTTCTGCTATGGTGATCAGATCAACTCTTTAACAGATCAACAGCAACTTGTGCTATAGTCAAAACTTAGAATAGCGTGGTTCTAGGAAATAATAGTTATCGAATAAATATTACAAAACAGATTGTTTTGATAGAATTAATGAGTTTAGCTGCGTTGTTTGATAGCCAATAATAAAGGTATTTAATACCTATTCAACTCAATTGTTACATACTTTCATAAAAATAATAATATGCTTTGTAAACTAAGGCCTTAATTGGATTAGAGGAATTTTCTTGCGGCGAGTTTCTTGATGCGAATCTCACATGTAAATACAGGCAAGAATTGCCTCACCATTGTGCTAACGGCGGAGAAACTTCTTGTTCTTTCAAGAATCGCACGTCCGAGGGGAGAAGATTTTTCTGCTTAATTGAGGATATATTGACTATTGAGTTTGCACAATTGAAATAGCCGACTTTGTTAGCTAAAATCAATCGAATTCTAAAACAAATATAAATTTATTCTTGTACAACCGATGAAATTAATAATAAAAGTTATGGTTTCATTTTACAGTATTGATCTGCACATTATCCATTGCTCAATGCTGTATCAGGTTAAGAAATAAAATTTTCTTCTTTTAATTTCGCTGAAGGAAGAGGATTCGTAGAAGTTCCCAGTTGTATGTATATTGATGAATGGCGCCTGTTTTCGAAGCAACCGAGATCCTCTCACTTATTGATGACCCGTTATTTATTAGGTAGGGTGTACTCACTCGTCTGGGGAATGTGAGTGTGCCTGGCCTTACCAAGGTTCCCTTCATTTTTCTTACTGTGATTTCGGTTTTGAATCGAGTTTAGATTGCTTCTAAAACATGTGTTTAATCAAACACATTTCTGTGTTTTTTTTTTTGTGAAATGCAAATATCGGCTGTCGATTTCAAAATCTTTAAATATAATGGAACTTGGCTACAACAGTATGGTCATAAATTATTACAACAATGGATGAATTATCTGCTTTCGTACGATTAAATATTCATTGAATGCTTTTAAATTATTATCAAAATAGCATGCGCAATAAGTAATTAAAGTTTAATGACGCGTGTGAAAATTCTCCAAGATTTATTGAATTGAATGTTAAGCATAAAACTGCTTAATTGTTTGATATATTAAGCAATTAGTGAATTAACTTACTTAATGAACCGTAATTAACATACCTACTATTTAGGCCTGTCATATAATTAAATTCAATTTATTGCACTCCATATTTATTCTTATTTTTTTACAATATTGTTACCTACGTACATTTTGTCTATTTGGAATACGCCAAAGTAGTATGCAGCAAAATCCTTTCTAATTTAGTAACCAAAATCACCATTAGTAACCATATATGTATAATCCTTGTAATCTTACAATGCCATATTCGATCTATGTTCAATGTAGTGAAAAATTAAGTAAAAGCTAGAACTCATAGTACCACCGCATGAAGTACGTAACTCTTTAATTTCAGCTGACGCGGAAACTTGAGTCGCTTCGGTAAGCTCGGCCTATTGACAGACGCTCAGTACCAACGAAAATATTATATCCATAGTTCTATAGTTATGTGGAATAAATACGATTGATATGTTTTCGATAAATGAATATTACTTTTTCGTTGATTTACGAATTAAGAATACAGATAATAGAAATAAAATTGATTGTTATGTCTTGTTTGTGAAATGTAAAGGAAAACTGAGTAAACAAAATATAGTTGAAGAAAACGAGTCATTTTATATGATTTCATAACGGCTGTCGGGTGTATATGCAAGATGGAAATCTCGTAGTGTCTAATGTCTCCGGTTGCGGTTGCATGCACTTGCACACCCCGCGACCTTCATTATTAGGTAGTGAGAGTCGAATGACGGACTTTTAGTCGGTAGGACGGTTAATACCGGCGAGTCCGGCAGAAATCCGCAAACGGGTTTCCCCGTGTTAAAAAAAAGTGTCTACTGGCTCTAATTGACGACGAATCACGTTTTATGGTCAACCGGAGTAGGTACAGATACATTTTCAATAACATATGCTGGTATATTTTTCAATTGTTAAAGGACATGATATTTCTCGTTGAGGACTTAATCATCAATAAACTATACCAGGGACCGGGGCCAGTGTAATAATTAGTATGTATGCGTTACCTGCCTAATCCTACTAATATTATAAATGCGAAGGCTTGTGAGGATGGATGTATGTTCGTTCCTCTTTCACGAACAAACTTCTGAACGTATTTGGATGAAACTTTACAATAATATTGGTTATACATCAGAATAACAAATAGACTACAATTTTTAATAATTTTGTGTTATTTGGTCATAATATTACGATAGATATTATGTAACTCGGTAAAAATATTTATCCTGGAAAGCACCTTCACGCGGGCGAAGCCGCGAGCAAACGCTAGTTCTTAATATTATAACACTAAGAGTTTAACAACTTCTGAATAATATTGCTAGTCATACATATAAGTGAATAAGCCGACGTAATACAAATCACACTCTAATCTATGTTTCCAAATAATAAGTAATAAATTGAATACTATCTACATCAGCTGTTTAATGTCTGTCAATTAAAATTTACTTCACAAGGTATTGAATTTTATATGTAATTTATTACACGAACAGTTTCTCACAGCGTTATTGCCAGTCTCACAGTCCCACTAATAGGGGCGTCCTACACTTCATTAAGGAATTAAACATGGCTGCCATTGAGGCAACTTTCCACCCCATTGAGTTTGACAACAGTGAAATTTGATGTAAATATACAAAACTAACTGCGTGAATACACTCTTACTAATGTGAACAATAATCTTTTTTATTATCTGTGTTGTTGGTGCGATATTTGAATTTACGAATGAACGGAGTCGTAAAAATATATGTATTTGTATAGTTTTTTCTCACGGTTTCGTCTATGTGGAATTGGGTTTTTGACAAATATAATTAGTTTGGAAGCAATGTCCCTTTATTAGGTAACTCCTAAAGTTGGTTGAGTTTTTAGCTATAAATACGTTGCAGATACAAGAGTTGCTTTTGTATTCTATCGGTATGGATTTATACTTTACATAAATATATTCAACACAATCCACCAATATACATTAAGCATACGTGTATAACGCGATGATAGCCTAGTTGGGAATGGAACGGTCTACTAAGACGTAGGCAAGTTCAAAACTTAAGCCAAACACCACTGAATTTTCGATGTTCAATCATCGAAAGGTTCGCTTTAACGGTGAAGGAAAACATTGTGAGGAAACCTTTATTCCTGAGAATACGGCATAAGAATTTCTAAGGAATGTGAAGTCGGCCAATGCATTCTGGGCTGACGTAGTGGACTATAGCCTACACCATCTTATTAGTAGAGGAGGCCCGAGCCCAGCAGTATATATTACAGCACCGACCAGCTGCTCCCGCTCCCCTTCCACTCCTAGCTACGCCAAAGGATATAATTTTCAGGATTCATTAATAAATTATTAAGAAAGCAGACTTATTTATTATTTCTGATGATAATGAGATGAGACAGCGTAGAACATGTGTATGTTAAAATAAGGACAAACAATAACAAGAAAGAAGGTACAATGAATTATGCCATCTTAGTACTAATATTACAATAGCGAAATTCTCTGAAGATATTAATATATTAGAAGTAGGTAAACATAAAAACCTCTGATAAGGTTTACAGGAAATAGACACCTTTACCAAATGTTGGTTGAATATAATATATTAAGCCCCTCCCCCCACGACCGCGAAGGCTGCAAATCTTCGAAGCGTCAGGAGAAAACTAAAATATTAAAACCACGATAAAATCCGAAAAATAGTTTAATCTTGATGTCTAACATTCACGTAAATATAAGAAATCAGAAGAAATCAGAACATTAGAAATTATACTTTTGTCCCAGAAAAGTATACAATGGGACTTTATTTCGACAAAGATCTATCACGTGGGAGGGACCGTGAACAATCTCTAATCAATAAAACAAATTCAACACAATTTCCCCGCACCTGCTGATACTAATCTATTAAACCGCTGTGTTTTAACATCCCCTACATTCGAAAAATTGCTGAAAATGCCACCCTTTCTAAATTTTTCCTTGAATTGGCAAAGTTTTCATTTTAATAACAGATAGGAGATTTGAAAAGTGCTGACGTCAATAAAATCTGTCGTGTAGAAATATTATTAGTCTTTCAATAAAGAAAGGAATGATGGCATAGCATAGAATGGAATGAACTGTACAGACGAAGGTCTTTGGTTCGATGTTTGCCTTAGGGCCAATACGTCTCTATATATTTTAAGGAATGTATCTTTTTCTTTACTGGTGAGGGAAAATATTGTAAATGGAAATGCTTAACATTAATTGTTAGAATAGTTTTATATTATCCGACATGTTCAGTAAATGTCAGTTTCATTGTAGTAAATTGTTTCTTGACAATACAGCGTCTGCGCGACGCCTTAACTTCAATATTTAAAACGAACTTGGAAGCGAAAACTCCAGCCAATAAATAACACATCGCCCTTGAAACTAAAACAATTATCGCGAACGCAATGCGGAAAATAGTCAGTGAAATAGCAATTCTCTTAACTATTTCCCGCCACTACGTATGTGTTGGGAAAAGAAATATGACGCAATTTTGGTAATGCTTACTTGTCGGGCCACAAGGGAATGAAAAATTCAAGGGGCTGACGTACATTACCGGAGCCATTACTAAAAGTATTTGTTCCCTTTCAAAATTTCAAATGTATGTTTTTGGAAATACAACTTGTGATTTTGTTCGGCGCTGGATAATAGCCGGCTATTTTACAATGCCCTGTCCGCAATGATTACGTAAACCAGCTTAGCTGTTACCGTTTATTCGAGCTAGATACGTAACAAAATTTGTTGCAAAATTTATATTACAGTAATCAAATGAATAGCCGTGTAATATCTTCAATACAAACAGTCATATCTATTTAATTTTACGACAACAAAAAAATGACTACAAGACGAATTCAATTACTAATATTTCGTAAGTTGTCTGTTATCAGATTTTCGATTCTATTTCGATTCAGCCATTTTATTCCCGCAAACCCTACATTTGTGTCATGTAGAAACTAATTCCTTAAGCTTTGTAAATGTAAGAGTAGTGTTATTACACTAAAACATCTGACGCCGTGGCACCCCTAGCGTTATCTACGGGATAAATCACACTGACACCCCTGCCCCTCGCTTATACAATTAATAAGAAGGGTAGCAACACGATAAGCCCAAGAAATGTTACATCAGCGTTGAGAATTAATAAGACTTTTGCATGGCATTTGGAAAGGGTAAAACTGGATTTATTTGTATTTCGTTCGAAGCGATAATATAATCTCTTCCTATATAAAGCTGTAGCGGTTTCGTTTTTATGAACGCGCTAATTTCAGGATCTACAAACGATTTTGATTAGTTTTTCCCTTATAGGAAAATACATTGAGTACACCTAACTGTTATAGGCTATTTTTATCCCGAGAAAATTTAAGCGGGACTTTATCCCGGAAAACTTTCATGCAGGCGGAGCCGCGAGCAAAAGCTATAGAAATAAAAACAATTGTAGTCATATTTTTGAGAAAATTCCAATAACTTAAAAGCCGCCGAAATTCTATTCTAAGTATTCTGCAAAGAAAGACTCCTAATAGCAGTAATACAAGCATACAATTTTATTAATCCCACATTCTCTGAACACGTACCCACGCTACGTTATAGCCGTATATTACTAAATAGTTTGTACGTACTAAGTTTACTCACAAGCACAAACCGATAAGGATCTAAGCAATCTCAATAAATCGACGTTATCTTCATAAATATCTGTTGACCCGCAGCAGGAGTTCTTAAATTGATTCAACGTGGTACCCCGGAATACCCGAAAAGCATTCTATATTGATTCCTCTCAAAACTGTGGGTGTACGGGTTTAAGGAAGTATATCCAGTAGAAACGCTGCGCTACAAAGCGTTTAGCATTTTTATAGAAAATCTTAGGTGAATTTCCTAAAAATACACCGAGATCTCGACTTACGGAGCAATCTTTGAATTCGATCGGGTTCAATCGGACAAACAGGTTAGTAGTTTCACGATTTTAAAGTTACATTTAGATGTTATTTTTAACAACTCTTGGACGTAAATGACCGATTTAATGATAATTTGGGAAATAATTATTAGAAATCTTACTTGATTTATCTTTTTGCTCAGGTAATTCATCAGAACCAACTATTCCAACATAGATTCGTGAGTATCAACTCATTACAACGATACTCGTTACTGGATACAACTATATCAACTAAGCAGGAATAAATTCTGAAACTGGAATTTACCGTAATTTTTAGTACAAACGTGCTTCCAGCATCCACGATGGATGCCCCTCTAAATCTTCTTTACCATGTTTGATAAAAATATTTGGAACGTTAATATGAACGCAACCTTAATGTATACCTTTATATTCAAAAGCAATCCCATTTTCCAGTACAGGCGCAACATAGCGGTACAGGAGAATTTGTAATATTGTTTTCAATTTATACTAACGGCTTCTAAACTTCTCTAGTTAAACCCTAGTTTTATAGCACAAATCTCTGTTGTTGAAGACAATTTTGGAACGTATTTTTTGAAGGGCATAATAATGTCTAGGTCATAGAAGCAGTAATTATTTTAAAGAAATAATGTGTAAGTAATATCACTGAACATTGTTTTATGATATGTATTTTCAAAAACCTGAATATTAAGAATTTTGTAATGGAAAAATTAGCCTCTGTCTAGAATCCTTTTAGCATAAATACCTTAATATGAGAATTCAAAATAATATGAACGAGCACAAGTAACTTTTAGTGCTTCATATTTCAATTTGATGTCACATTCATGCATTTATAACGTGTAAAACAATATCAAAAACATTAAACTACCAAATAAACTTTTATAATCCAACGATTCCAAATTCAAAAGCAGTCCACATAAATTATTCACTTTACTGCCACCAACCAATTTAATTACCAATAAAACCGCTCTAAAACGAATACTATCAGAGCACAATCCAACATCTTAGAGCCAACGTTTTTAGAATACACGCACTCAGACCTCTACGTGTTGGGGCTCTGTGACGAGAATCGGAAATGGGATCTGAATGTTTTGTGGTTATTTCGATCGAACCCTGAAAGGGGCATATAGTACGTACCTCTTGAAATTTCAAACCGCAACGCGACCAGTTTTCTCGTTAAACATAGGTGTTCCCCGGAGAAAAGGTTTCTTTTTATTCGAGGTCGAAAGGATTTTAGTTAACTTTGGCAACTTTATTTATGTTCGTAGTAGGAACGAACAGAGGAAACTAATTGTATAGAAATTGGTTATGTTTACAAAGATATTTATTATTGTTTTCTTTTTTCAAGGAATCAAGCTTTATTCATAAGGTCCTTACGTAATGAGCATTAAGAATGGTTTTTGAATATTCATGCTCTAATTATTATCATCCAATAAAAAATATAAAAAAATATATATTTCAGCCCATGGCAAAGGCTATACGAACTCGTCAGAATGAGCGTCAGAATAGCTAAACGGTAAAAAGACGAACAGCTAGTCTCTGTGTATTTCGGACGGCATGTCTGTACTCTGTTACTTTGTATGTTCAGTTAGTGATAGGTTAGCGAGCTGAACATTTGTACCGGCTTTATGTAACCAGTATTTCGATGTTGGTGTAGTCATTCATGCGTAAATGGTTTCTTAGTGATGATGCTGTGAACAAGTATGAACACGATATGATAATACGACAATTAGAATAATCTTATTCTTCACAATATAATTATTATCTCATCATTTTAGACTGTCACTATGTGGGAAGCATCATCTAGAATGTTTGTTTGCACACGCAGTCCAAACCCTGTTCAAGCAACGCTTAGAAGTTTAAAGAGAGATCAATTTTCTACTGACAGTGATTCAATCCAATTTAAGATGTTAGAAGACCCAAAATCTACCCAAAGAATATGCCGCTGTTGAACGCTTATTCCGCTAACAATAGTTTCAGAAACCTATCTCTAGGCTAATTTAAGATAGTATAGATTTCAACCATCCAAAATTAATATTAACAATACCTTTTAATTAATATCGATTTATTAACCTGGGTACAATATTCCGCTCAATAACAATCTATAGAATACGTAATTTGAGTCAAGAAGCTCTATTGGTTATCTTAATATTTAATTACTATATCTATATTCCGAATGATAAAGATATATCAATTATGCATCAATCGATTTGTGTTCCAAATTTATTTCAAGATTTGCGAGAATTCTTATACAAATCAGAGAGTATTTGTATAAAAGATATTTTTGAATGGATAGATTTAGAGATGTGGCTTTAGCGACATATTTAGGTCGAATGGCGTGGAGCATCTGAATCGGGAGGCGTTAGTGTCTGAATGGAAGTCTGAAGTCAAATAATTGTTATTCTCAGGGCGAATAATACTTATTCTTTTAATGCGATTGGTCGATATTGTTTAGATAATGGAAAACTCAATATATACAAACTCGCAGTCTCGTAGATTAGTGAAAACCTAACATGCTCATTTAAAAAATGATAGCATCAAATTAAAGAGCAATTTTAAGTTTACACCTCATACGTGGAATTAAACAAAATTACGTCCATCTAGTTTTTTTTTATTTTACATATTTTTTCATGAAACTAAATTTGTAATAGTTATTTTTCAAAAGTTGGTTCCCAAAATATGATCACCAAAATCATATACTTAAATAATCACTTACTAAATACAACCCATAGAATGTTGTTGACACAGCGTTGGCTGCGTATTATTGATGGACATAATTTATGGCATTGGCCCCGTATTCTTAGGGGAATAGAAATGAAATCAGGAGAGTACCACCCCAAAATTTATGATCCCCTCGGAACCTTTGACGACTGCTAATTTTTCAAGTGTGGGCGATTCTAATATAAAATTGACATTTATGATTGCTATTTAGTTTCTTGTTGCCGCAGTTATTGGCGTTAAACTTAAATTTGGTTTTGCTTTTATTTTGATTTATGAACCGGACCAAACTTCAATAGAGTGATAACATGTTCGTCTATTTTAAAAGTTGGATTAAGATTTAACAGCATGTAAACATTTAGTTGAATGTGGAACATGTTATATGAAAAGAAATTAAATAGAAACTAAGACAACTAAATTAGGTAACGAGGAGGAAATACAGAAAGAAAATTTTCAAATTACCGTTCTACGTGACACTAATGGTACCACGTAGAAACTTTAGAAGCATTGTATTAAGACATAGTATTATTCTCTAAGTAACTCCAGGACTCCAGTCTCATGGGCATGGACCTCTTCTACTAATAAGAAGAGTTAGGCCTTAGCCCACCACGCTGGCCTTGTGTGGATTTTCCGATTTCACATGCCCTCCAAATTCTTAAACCGAGCCTTTCAGATGTAGGGTTTCCTCTCGATGTTTTTCCATTAAAACAAACAATGACTTAAAATGCATACACACATAAATTTTTAGAAAGGTTCAAATGTGTAAACCTTTAGGTTTTGAACCTGCGGCGTTCGTCGCGGCAGTCGTTCCATTCCACGAAGCTATCACTGCTTATATTGTTTTATATCCGTGATTTACTAGAGTCATATCCTAACAGTTAATTTTATGGAACGCTTTACGAGAATAACATACAGTGAAATATAATAGAAAATAAAATTGAAGTTACATCTAACATTTTCCTATGTGACAAAAA
>NW_023592310.1:0-4409 GCF_014839805.1 Manduca sexta | reverse complement strand
AAAAATTAAACTATCTCGGAAAGGCGGAAAAGTCTTCGATAGGCGAACTATTACGAAGATACCTTACCTACAAGTGTGCACGAAACTTGCGGAGCGCGAATTCTGTTCACTTGTCCGTTTATTTTTAACTAGCTTTTGCTCGCGGCTCCGCCCGCGTTATAAAGTTTTTCAGGCTAAAGTTTTCCATTATAAAAGTAGTAGTTTCCCGGGAGCCTATATTCTTCCCAGGGTTTCAAACTGTCTCCATACCAAATTTCATCTTAATACGTTGGGTAGTTTTTGAGTTTAAGACGTTCAGGCAGACGGATGCAGTGGGGGACTTTGTTTTATAATATATTTTTTTAGAACTTTTTAAGAGGAACAATCCCGTCATACATCATTGTTGCATAACTTTAACCGTTTACGCAGCGCACGCAACGGATGCTTTTAAAACTAATAAATTGTCCCCGTATTCGCAACATGTTTCATTACTGCTCCGCTCCTATTGGTCATAGCGTGATGATATATAGCCTATAGCACCCCACAAATAAAGGGCTATCCAACACAAAACGAATTTTTCAGTTCAAACTGGTAGTTCCTGAGATTAGCCATTACTGCTCCGCTCCTATTGGTCATAGCGTGATGATATATAACTTAGAGCACTCCACAAACAAAGGGCTATTCAACACAAAAAGAATTTTTCTGTTCGAATCGGTAGTTCCTGAGATTAGCCATTACTGCTCCGCTCCTATTGGGTATAGCGTGATGATATATAGCCTATAGCACTCCACAAACAAAGGGCTATCCAACACAAAAAGAATTTTTCAGTTTGGACCGGTAGTTCCTGAAATTAGCCATTACTGCTCCGCTCCTATTGGGTATAGCGTGATGATATATAGCCTATAGCAATCCACGAAAAAAGGGCTATCCAACGCAAAAAGAATTTTTCAGTTTGGACCGGTAGTTCCTGAGATTAGCCATTACTGCTCCGCTCCTATTGGGTATAGCGTGATAATATATAGCCTATAGCACTCCACGAACAAAGGGCTATCCAACGCAAAAAGAATTTTTCAGATTGGACTGGTAGTTCCTGAGATTAGCGCGTTCAAACAAACAAACAAACAAACTCTTCAGCTTTATATAATAGTATAGAAGTATAGATAAGAACTGCCCCTGCGTTACTTTTCTTCTGCGATATGTTTTCTTTTATTTTTTGTCAATAACGTAGTTGTATTTCGACTTTTGTTAATTGGAAAGCCGCGATAGCTTAGTTGGTTGCGGAACGGACTGCTGAGATGAATGTCCGCAGGTTCAAATGACAAAGGCACACATCTCTGACTTTTCTAAAATCATGTGTGTATTCTTTGTGAATTATCACTTGCTTTAACGGTGAAGGAAAACATCGAGAGGTAACCTGTATACATGGGAAGTTCTCTAAAGGAATTTCGAAGGTGTGTGAAGTCTACCAATCCACACTAGGCCAGCGTGGTCGACTAAGGCCCAATCCCTCTCAGTAGTAGAGGAGACCCGTGCCCAACAGTGGGACAGTATGTAATACAGGGCTGATATTATTACTATAATTGTAATCGTATATGTAGGTACTTCTACAATTTTTAAACATTTTACAATGAGCTCACAGTGTCTTGAAGTCTGGTAGCCGGTCTTTTTGAGGTTTCGATTTGATTTAATGTTGAACTTCTTTCCAGGCTTGTGTACATTGTGCAAACTTCCAATCATATTCTCTTGGCTTGTCTATTTAAAAGTACTTTAACGCCTACAATTATTGTAGTATTTAATACTTCAAGACAAAAATATTTGGTCTGATAATGATTGCTTTAAATCAATAAATGTTAAATTCTTCGAAAACTGTCGAGTGTTGGATAGGTCTCTCGACCCAATCTTAGTGCACTTATTAATTTAGAAAATATCTTATTATTAGTCACTCTGTGCATAAAGTGTGCACACGTTTCACGACTTTACATAAGTATTTACAAACAGATAATAATGTAACAACATATTTCATATTTACATACTTTCAACAGCTGAATAAAGAGAGCATGTCGTTAAGCGCTACACATATTCCTTTTATCTCCCAAGTGATAGACAGAGGCGCAATTAGCTTCCGTCGCGTGTGCAACCTTAATGGTTAAAAGTTCCTTCGATTTCACCAGGATCCCATCATCAGACCCTGACCGGACAATCGGACATTAAAAAAACATCCCGACAAATTGAGCACCCCCTCCATTTTTGAAGTCCGAAATCCATGCGGGCGAAGCTGCGGGCGGAAGCTAGTTTTATATATTATTATTATATTTTGGTCATGAAGTTTTAATTACAAATGTAATAGGGCCGAAGGTTTCGTCGCATCAAGAAACGGTAAAACACTTATGAAGTGATATATTATTATATTAAGTACATAACAAACGTAAGGAAGTGTCGTGTTCCAAAGATAATCCCACGCAGTGGAAGCTGACTGGAAGCGCGGCCTTTTGAGATATAACAAAAAACGGCTGTTCGGAAATAAAGTCCGGCGAGTATCTCCGTGTGGGAAGCACACGCTAAATAAAAGCCTTAGAATGAAAACTCGAGAACTGCACTGTACGGTGTGCACCCTTTCGAGTTTCTCAACGATGTTTTCTTATATTATTGGAGTGCAGTAAACCAGCGGGCGATTCAATTCGATTGTGACGCCATCTATTGGCATCTCGCGTTGAACTTGATTGTAAGATCAATAAAGGTGGCGCTGCTTGTTTTATTTGTTGCACAAATACTTTTTGTCGGACTGCCCAGTATGTTATTTATTATAAGATTTTTCCCTCCTTTAGAGAAAATTTAACACTTCATGAGGCCTCTCGATCCCCACAATCTTACCACCCGTTATTTTAGCCGCCCTCAGAGTCTACTTCGAAAAACGAAATCCTTAGTTTCAGATGACGGATCGCACATCTTGTTACTACGAAATGTTACGGATATGATGAGGGATTCGACGACGGATCCGATCCGTTATTGGCAATATTTCAGACATGGAATTTGTAAACATCTATAGTTATGTTTTTTAATACCATCTGCGAGGATAAAGTTCCACTGCTTTCTCCTAAGAAAAAATACGAGGAATTAATCCTACCACTAACACATCACACTACATCACCACCACTACATCCTATCCTTCCCACAGAACGGTGACGGATTCGGTGCCAATATATTAATATACAGTCAAAAACAATTCTCTTGTTTTTCAAGTAGACCCGTACAAAAACGTACTAATAACAATATCACGTCTAAACGCAGTCAAGGTAATTAAAACAGAGAAGCAGTACCTTTAAAATAAAACAAGTTCGCAGCATTTATATTTTGAGGAAAGATAGAAGCAATATATTTTGAGCATTCATCTTGCTTATTTCTTTCTTGACTTTCACATGGGTAATATATATAACCGCTATGTACTTAGTATGTCTATTTGTACGGCCAATCAATATTGTACTAGTCACTGTATATAGACTTAAAAAATACAACAGAAAAACTATTGAAGAAACGCAAGTACAATTAAAGTTTCACGTTATAATACGAAAATTACTAATTAATGTTAAATATTATGAAGATTTGTGCGCCTTCAGAAACTGATTAAAATTAAGTTTAAAAGACAATTTGCTACTATGCATACCTTTTTTTTCTTCTACTACTAGGTTTGTTGCAGTAAATTATAATCTATAAGACTAATGAGCAATGTTTTTGTTGCTTTGAATGATGAGAGGAGCTTGCCGGTGGCATGATGATAAGCTATACGACCCCATAAACGGTAGAAACACCAACTAACACCTTGAATTACATATTGTTAGGTATTCTATCCTGAGACATGCGATTATAAGTCTCATTATTTCCATCGTCCATAAATAGTTACACTTAATAAACAACACGTAAACTCTAAAAATTATATTCCCTGAATCTAACACAAAGTTAAAAAAAAATATTCTCAAGTTGTTTATAAGCCCTGCAAAAAATACAGATAAAATTAAACGGAAATGCATCGAACTGTGTGAACTAACAGCATATACTGTATCGATGGTTGAACGGCTTATTGACTTAAGCGCCATTTTTTTCGAAAAGTTTTAACTTATGTTAAAAAAAAACATAGATTTCAAATATGTATGTGTTTCAGAAAAATGTCGCTTTAGTCAATTTGCCTCTCAACCGTCTATATAAAAGATAACAGAAATTAATTTATATCATTCATCTATACTATTGTATAAACCTAAAGACTTGGTGATATTGATCAACAAGTCCAAACCGGAAGTTTTGAACCCGAGAACTCAGTCTCTTCATACCGCGGAAGCAATGTAAATATGCCTCCGGGACGTCTTTCTCCTTGTCAAGATATAATAATATATTTAGATATATTTATTATAACACGTACATGTGAGCAGCGTGCACCT
>NW_023592309.1:0-1000 GCF_014839805.1 Manduca sexta | reverse complement strand
TATAAATCACATAAGGAAATTGGGGAAAATTAATACGTTAAACTCTAAAAACCATTTGATATTGTGCCATTGTCAACAATAATATTCTACACAGTTTTTTAGCATTTTTTACGATGATTTACCTAAATGAAAATCATTTTAAATTGATTTTGTTAGGGTTTGACCATAGCCATTAAGGAATGGCTATGGTATGGAATGGAGATAAAGGGATCTTAACACTCGAAACATGTTAACAAAGATTTATCTACGGCGGTTTTCGGTAAATCATTAGTACCACGTCCAATCCTTTATACCGTGCCTTGATTTTTTTTCTAAACGTTTTCTATTTTTGTATAATTCCATTGCAAAGGTCGATTAAGTAGTACATCTGCTTTCTGTTAAACTGTAAGAGCATTTCATAACGTTATATAAATAGAAGAATGATTAGACATTGTCCGAAATAATTCCGAACACAAATACAATTATAATGAAGTGACCGCCGATAAATAAACACGAAGTGACTTTAAGCGCGTCTGCTAAACTCATCAGCCAAGCAGCGGTGTTTGGGACGTAGGGCTGGCAACAAACATTTTTTCGTGCAACTACTTAATATTGGTGTTAGATTTTTCGTATGTGAAGCCGCCTGGGTAGGTACTACCGCAGTGTCTATTTCTGGTGCCGAGCAGCGGTGGCCTAATTACTGGACATAATGAAACCAACATTATGCTTCAGGTTGCGTGCAGTACTTCATAATTCAAAGTCCTATATTATACCGCTATATATAATATAATACCGCTTATATAATACCGCTTGATAGCAGGCGAGCGTGATGCTCGTCTTATCATGTAACTGCAACACTTATATAATAAAAAAAATGTTCTACTTTCGCTTTCAAAGTTTGAAATCTTCAATACGGAATGTCGTGCGTGTACAAAAGGCTCTTTTGTGTTATTGTTGTACAATCCTTCTTCAACTCTCATAACAGTAGATACCAAATACCGAATTCTGTAGGCCGAAACAC
>NW_023592308.1:0-16610 GCF_014839805.1 Manduca sexta | reverse complement strand
TCATTAGAGTCTAATACTACGCCAGGGACGAGGTTTTGTCCTGGATTGTTAGGGTGTAGCGTGGCAAAGTGTAGTTCCACCTGTTGCACGGGGGCTGATTTTTCTACCGATTTTCTAATTTCAGTCAAAGTTACATCCTTGCCTAGAGACTTCTCGAATATACTAATAGCATCAGACTCTCTAGAGTGATTGGAACTTATGGACTCTTTTCTAGCACTAAAACTGTTTCTCTTAATCAATGTGACAGAGTTTGGGAGGTCAACATCAATAGATTTCCTGACTTGATCTCTTTTAAGTATAGAAATAGCAGAATTATTTTCAAAGCAACTCAATACATTTTCTTTTTCTATAGGTCTCTCCGGGGATCTGACAGATTGTATGTCTTTTAAAGGTTTGATATCGGCTCCTGATTTAGGTATCAGGACAACATCACTTGTAACCATCATGGGTTTAGTGTCATTAGCTTTCGATTCAGACTCTTGTCTCTGTCTTCTTTTATCAAACTCTTCGAATTCTTTGAGCCTGTCCATCAACTTATCTATACTAGCAACAGAAGTGCAATTATATGTGATTTCATGTTTTGTAGGTTCGGCAGTCTTTTCTTCAGAATCCTCTTCATAATGAAGTCTAATTGTTTCACTGTCATCTATTTTAGATGGTGTGTTTTCATTTGTCACAGAAATGGAGAGTTCAGTATTTTTAACAGGTGTATCAGGAGCTCGCGTAATATTATTGTCATCAGAATTACTCAATGGTTTTCCTGAACCATAAAACTTAGAGACATGTTTAGTTTGTGTGGGCTCTGATGTGTTTTCTGTAGTGCTGGTCTCGGTGTCCTGGTCAATATTTTCATCTAGATTGTTGATCAAATCATCAATTTCCTTTGAGAGTGATTCAATGGTTTCTTGTTTATCTTCCACAGAATTGGAGATGGTGGCAACCATGCAGGCTTTGTTAGGATCTGGTCTCGCAAGCGCCGCCGCCCTTCTCCCCCTATGCGCCTTCTTTATATTCTTTGTAATCTCCTTTGTATTAAATGTCTTGGACATACTACTCAGTATACTACTACGGGCGTCCAAAAGCGTATCGTTTTCAG
Source organism: Manduca sexta (assembly GCF_014839805.1). Taxonomy (NCBI): domain Eukaryota; kingdom Metazoa; phylum Arthropoda; class Insecta; order Lepidoptera; family Sphingidae; genus Manduca; species Manduca sexta. The sequence goes on along the minus strand of NW_023592308.1, from coordinate 15,514 downwards.
TCTTCAGCAATAGTTTGCTTTCTATTTCTGATGAATTTAAATTGTCTAACTTTATCCTATTACTATTATTGTTGTCGGAGTCTAAAGAAGTACTTCTTTTTAAGCTCAACTTCTTTTTATTTTTCTCATTAACAACGCAGCTGGACTCTGCATGGGCTTTGGGTTCACTGTGTTTGTCATCATTAACAGAAGGCACTTTTTCAATACTCGAGATCTGTACATTATTTTCAATATCTACATCTAGGTCAGTCTTACTTTTATCTAGTTTTTTATTGAGCTCCTTTCCGCCCTCCTCAAGCGGTTCGCTCAGACTCATGTCAGATTCTGTGTTATCTGAGCATTTTGAGATCTCACTGCCATCACGAGAGCAGGAGCGTCCTCTCTTAAGCTTTTTACACTCATCCCCAGCATCGGTAAAATCTGATGTCTTTGAATCTGATAGCAGTCTTCGTCTTTTCTTCTGTTCTTTCATAACAACTTCATTTAATAAGTTGTTTTTGACTTTCTTAGACTTTCCACTCCGCAGATTCTTGGCTTCAAACATTGAAGGACTATTGCTTCTCTCCGAGCGCATTGGGTATGGGCTTGTACGGGGTCCCAAGACCAAACTACCCTGACTGTCACTTAGCATGGTTTTCATCATTACTAAATCAGAGCTTAATCTTTGCCGTCTGCCAGCCGTTTTTGGACTGGAAGATCTAGAGTTGGGTGTGTCGTCAAGTGGTTCTTTTTTGATTTCAGAGGCTGGAATCAGAGGGACGGTTTCCTTTTCTTGAGAATTATCAGGTTCAAGCTTAACAGCCGCTTTCCTGCCTCGGGTGACAGTTTTCTTTATAGCATTTTTTACTTTATCCCTGGTTGCAATAGTTTTCTTGCTTCTCAATGTCTTTCTGATGCCCATAGGCCTCTTTTTGACTATTGCTTTAGGTTTATTTACAACTTTCTTAGTTTCTTTAGAAGTTTTAGGCTCATCTTGGCTGGGTTTAGTTTTGTCATCGTTGGCAATGTCCGAAGCCTTCTTGCGGGCCCGTGTCTTGGGTTCTATCACTGTTTCCTCATCAAGAGTTTTGTCTTGCTCCTCTTTAGCTTGTTTAGTTTTCATGTTGGAATGTGTGGTGGGAGATATTCCCGTTCCTCCGACATCAGGTAGAAACTGAGTGTCCTTGTTTCTATTGGTCGACCTGAGTGTGATCGATGAAGTGCTCCGAGGCTTGCTCTGTGCCTTGTGCTTGTTCCCTTCTGTTTGGCTGTCACTGTCCGGGTATTGGGTGCTGGTGTGGTCTAAGTTGTCTTCAGGGCTAGTGTCGCAACCACTGTCGTCTTTATTTACAACTGTAGCCGATTTCTGTCTCAATAACTCTTTGAATTTTGCGCTAGAACGACTTTGAGCCATAATACGCCTTCGTGATTTGCCATCTGGACCTGAAACGTGACAATATATAATCAAACAATCATCTCACACTGATAGAATATGATTGTTCTTAAAAAGTTACTTGTCAAAACTTATTGATGGATAACTCATGAAGTTTATACAAAACAACAAACTTTTTCGTACACATTTAGAGTTTAAACAGTAAAGTTAGCTAATTTGTACTCAATTATCACATATTTTGTCCTAATTCACATATAAACTAAGTCCACAAACCATCGTAAACAAAAGCGAGTGCGCGGCAATCAACATGTTCGCGCAATAATTTGACATTATATTTCAACTGTTATTAATTTATATGCTGCATATATCGCAGGGCGAGTAAACAGTCGACGTAAACAACACAAGAAATAACTGTTTACTTGTCTGGTTGCATAGAAAATCGCGGCGGAAAAGTCATGAAAAACTGTGTTTTGGTGGTGTGAGGCCGCGGTGACACAAACGCCACCTACAGCTGACCGATTGCGTATGCGTCGAGCGAACGAAAGCACCGAATCATTTCCCCAGCCGTGGCGCACCTCTGCAATGTCCTCACAAAATACTCACAATTTATCCCAAGGAACCTCCAAAAACCACAATAAACAGTTATTTAGATACACAATGCACCATAATATGCGAAAAAGTTCAATATAAACACGCGATTAAACTTAGAAAACGATTTTTGAAAAGCACGAATGTCTGCAGGCGTCCGCCATAATGTTTCCTTCGAAACGAATAATATAGTTCTTATTGCTCTTGTAGCAATTCGCTCTATTCGCTATTCAAAATGGCGACGGTGTGGCGAACACAGTGCGCGTTTGCGCGGCTTTTTGCTGGAAAAACTGGACAAATCCTGAACAACGCAACTTATTTGGGTACAAAACTGACCCCGGGATCACAATCGGTAATTATTTTTATATATTTTAACTCGCGTCGCGTTGTAATGCTGCTTTGACCACGACATGTGACAGTACTATGGGTGTACACGGTTCCGCACAAGTAACCTTCAGACCGATATTTTTTGTCATTGATATATTTCAGAATGACATTGATTAATGACTTTTAATTTAAATGTTTTATAGTTAGAAAAATTAAGTTATTATAATAATTCAATGGTGTAAATGATAATTTGTGTATTTTAGTATGATTAGGCAAGTTCCACCAAAAAAAAAAAAAAACTAATTTATACAGTGTCTAATATTGTTTTTTTTTTGTTCCAGGTGCTGGTATCAAAGAAATACTCAAATTATGCGCATTCTCCGTTTGTCACGAGAATAAAGGAGCAGTACGACTATGAAATCATCAAGAAGCCCCAGGAATGGGAATATGTTGAAAGACTTTTGCCGTTTGAGACGCTACCCAAAGTTACCCTGAAAGACAGCTATCCATCAGGCTGGGTCCCGCCAAAAGAAGAGGCGCTTAACAATCCTTATTTCGTCCGAAGGAATAAATACTCCGATTTGCCTATATTTTTGAATATATCACATAGAGGAATGCGTAAAATATCTTCTATCAAGAAGATCGAGGGCGACATCTGGAAAATGAATGATGAACTCAAGGCGTACTTGAAGATGAAGAATAACAAGTTCGTACAGACGAGGGTTCATGAAGTGGGAAGATTCATAGAAACCAAAGGAGACTATGTGAACGATATAAAAGAATGGGCACTAGCTAAAGGTTTCTAAAAAAATTATGTAGATTTGATTGAATAAATTTTGTTTAGAATATGTTTTTTTTTTATTTTCCACCAGAAACATAAACAGACATATACACATGGACACGAAACAAAACAAAATGTACACTATTAAAAAAAACACTATTTTGTTATTAATGCCATTTAATATGTAAAGTTACCGAGTCAGTATTGCCAAGAAAAGAAATAATTATAATAATAATACATCTACTTAATATATGTCACAGAGTTGCATAACATTAATTATTGTTTTAAATTCTAATAAAATGTCTGAATTTTTTTATTCTATTCAGTCTTCTACAAAAATCAAACTACTATACAAAGTCGTTTTTATGAGGACTATGTATGAATTTATTTCCTATATTCAAAGTTTAAATTGTTCCTAAATTTTAATTTTTGTAATCTGACATGCTTTTACCTTTATTGCAACCCACTGGTTACAACTAAAACATAATATGATCAATTTGGATTTTTCAAACAAAAAAAATAATTAAATATTTTTGTGGCACACAAATCCAATCGAAACCCTGATTTGCCGGGGGTACGCTGCATGAAGTTTGTTTTGTTCAGCCGCCGCCAGTGGCGCTGCCGACGGCGGAAGGTTTTATCTACGTAGCTATATAACATCCGCCCGCGCGCACTGGGCCTCTCGCCGATATGTATTTTAGACTTCCATCCCACTCTTTGTTACAAAAACAACTTTTCTGTATCATATACACGATTTATAAACTTCACGGGCACGTTTTCCTTCACGTATGAACGAATGGCACACCATTAACTTTTAGGTTACTTTAATCGGATCCGCTTTGTTGATAAATTGCGAAACGGCTTATGTATGTTAGTAATTGTTTAATGTACAATTAGAAACTTTATTAAAGTTGCAGTATGTAGTTGTATGCGGTGGTATATTGGTTGTTTGTGAGTTTACGGTACAATTACGTAATGTGACAAGCGTTATGAAGTCAGTAGGTACGTCTACATATATTTTCAAGGCCATGCGCTTTCAGTGTACACGTGTACGTTGTAGCAATATAATTGCACAACAATCAATAATACAATCATTGCGGGGGTTGTTTTATGTTTATTTTTATATAACTACCTACTTTGAGCGTATTATATTCAATGATATTTATTGCTTCTACTATTTTTATTACTATAAGCCCTATGTGCCTACATTTACGTTGAACAAAGTAATTGTAAAGCGATATTTGACTTTATGGACCATTAATAAAAACGGCTAATGTCAGAGCTCAAGTCTCTACTTGAATTTGACCTTTTTTTATTATGAGCAGCAGTATTCGCCTTGTTTTTAAACTTCAAAACATGTTAAAATTAAATTAGATTTTAATTATTTTAGTTGCTCAGTACATCGATTTTTATTTAAAACGTAAATATTACTTATTTTTCTTTTACATAATTAAAGTTTCTACGAAATGGTTTCCTATTCATGTAGGAACGTATTCAGTTGACACAAACACTAAAATAAATCAATAGAATTTCACAATTACTTAGATGAAAATATCTACCCCCTAAATATGATTAGATATATAGGAAATCATTTTCCTGCTTACCCTTGCAGGCACAATGGAGTTATGATAATAGCGTCGCACTACTGGGCGAATGGCCCATTGCTAAGACCCTAATTTTTAGAGGTAGATGTGTGCCAAGATCGCTGGTCCACGTCGGGTTGATATTGAATTTGTATAGCCAGGACCGTGTTACGTCTAGAAGAGTATAGTTCACGAACAAATTCGGTATAATACACTTGCAAGGTCATTTGACATTGCGTTCATAAATGAAATCAAATACTCGTCTTTATCTTTGTTAATATGTTGCCGAAACTTATACATGAGTAACGAACATTTTCACCCAAAATTCCAGTTTTGCTTTTCTATTTTTTTATAGTTTCGTTGCGAATATAGCTCGCGCGTGAGTGTATTTCTGATTGAAGGTATGATATTGTCGCTGCCACGAATTCTCTTATAGTAGCGGCATTAGAGCGTGTAAATAAATTATAGTTTTATTGTTTTTTTTTCTTCGTCCTTAGAGGACAGGCTATAGTCTTACGACCATACTGCCTTATTTTTTTTGTTATTTATTTTTTTCGTAACTCACCCTTTTTATTTTACATCTACGGTTCGAGTAACTTATTGTCAAATAGATAAGAATGTGCCTTTGTTTAGGAACGTAATGTTAAAATGACCCTGTCGGTTTATATGATTAAATGTTGTTTATATTACAAATGTTTCATTTTTTATAGCTCGCCCTTCTAACTTCGGTATAATAAGTATCCAATCCGTAACGAGATATGTTAAAACTAGCTTGATCGTCCCGCCCTCGTTAATTCCCATTTTGTTATTATAATTATTATATCTAACAATTAGCTGTGAGTAGGAATTCGTTAACTGAAGGTTAAACGTCAGTAATGCCTGTAATTTTCTCTACAATGTAGCCGCTGGAGATTATCAACAGCTCAGTTAATGGTTTCGATGAATTGATTTACTTACAAAGTTTTACTCACGCCTCCGCCTATGTAAAGGGCGTTTCCCGAATGAGAGTAGAAATGTGCACTTTTTCGGAATAAATAGTAACCTACCCTAATACTTATATAATAATATCAGTCTTGTATCATATACTGTCCCACTGCTGGGCAAGAACCTCCTCTACTACTGAGAGGGTGTAGGCCATAGTCGCCGCCAAGATTAGTTTTAGGGAGGTGCATCTGCACCTATCTAGTATACTACATAATCATTAGGTTTTTTTTTATTCAAAGCCCACGTATTTTTAAAAATGATTCATCATAACGAAATCTCTGTGGTCGATAGTTCCCATTGCTGCTTTATTCAGTGACTTATATTTTTTGTGATTTATTTCTGGGTATGCTCTCCCGGCGCCTTAGTCCACCACGTTGTCTTAGTGCAGATTGGCAAAATTCACATACCTTCTCAATTCTTATGCCTAATACTCAGGTATGTCGATTTACTCAAGATGTTTTCCTTCACACACTTCCACACGTAACTTTGAAAAGTCATAGGTGTGTTTGGGTTTTGAACCTGAAGTCTTCGGTTCAGCAGAACGTCCCATTCCCAATTAGGCCAGCACCACTTACGCTATAATAAAATTATGTCGACCTAAGATGTGTTTAATTTATGCTAAATTTCATCCAAAACCGTGCAGCTTCTGCCGTTATTTTTATCAAATAGACGAGGAAATATCTATATCTACACACATCTTTATATACTTAAGTAATTTTGCACGTATAATATTATTAAGAAGTAAGATAAGTAAGAAGATTCGTAACGGCGACTAGGTGACCAATCCTTCGTCTATAATAAGACCACATTTTGCTCGTGATTCCGCTCAAGTTGACATGTATTTCCGAGTTAAAACTAGCCTATAGCATTGACGGTTTAAGCGTACAATGTACCAAATTTGATCAAAATCGGTCCAGTTTTTAGCCGTGAAAGTATAAGACATTACATTACGGTTTTATATTTTACGAATAATCTCAATATAGTAAAGTTCCTAGTTAATAATATTTATTAGATAGGTGCAATTCAGTAATAATTGATAATGTGGTTAGATAAGAATAATTTACTTGGAGCTGCCTCAATTCATGATATCTATTTTCAGGTCAGTGACCACTAAGACCTTATTTAACAACATATAAGATATCAGAGAAAAACAGAAAGTCTTTTCCGTAACAACATAGATTTGACGATTTTTATAAAAAGCCCAAAGTTAATACTACATCAAACAACAAATTATTAGTTTACGTCAAAAAATAAGTAATCTACGTGGTAAAACTTTACCTAGACCTCAATATGTGGCGACTTGACTTTCGCTAATAAGCGTTTGTCAAAGCGAATTACTTTAAAAAGACATATATCTTCATATCTTTGTCGTATAGATCTATATACATAGCTCTCATTCTTTCCATCTATATTAATCGCTGAGAAATAGTTTGTACTTTGTTACACTTACATGATTTATTGTGAAGAATATAAGCTGTAGCGAAACAGGAGAAAAAGGAGCATAATATATGGTGCTATAAACCTTCATTATATTTAAAAAGGAATGGAAATGGAATATTTAGAACAGTAAGAGGTTTCCGACGTCTTTGTGTCTTAAACCAACCTCATAGTTCCGTTTTGAATATTCCTAATAAAGCGGATGTAAGCTCGGCGAAACTTAGACCACCAGTGATGACGAATCAATGGCACGCCAACAGCACGCCTGCCAGTACCACGACATGACACAATAATTCGGGCACGCGAGTAATATGTCAACCATTGTATATGTTATCTTTCTTTGAGTTTCATGTAACATCAAGTGTAGTAAAGCCACTTCGCCGAGACCTGATAAAAAAAATAGTAGGTCATAAAAAAGTCGCTAAAAAGATTGGATAGATAAAACCGGATGGCACGTGACAGGGTTTTTTTTTTTTCAGTCACCTAGTTTAGTGTTATTTACGTTTCAATAGCTGTAAGTCTTCCATACCTTAAATAAATAAATATATATTTTTTTAATAATTATGGCATCATTAAAGGTCCGCCATCCCGGACTTAGACTGTCGGTGACAAATGGGTGAGTTTACACCGCATTATGGAAAATTTCAGTGTTATAATAAATATACAAAGTTTTGTACGCGGCTTCACCTCACCAAAGTTAATTCATTGAATAAAATGTTTATTTCATACAAACATCTAATCCTCCGAACATATGCACAAACTTACGAATTTATGTTGTGTGTGGAACTACTGGTTCGGTGCTTAACATTCTTTCATTAAAAGAAAGCTCTTTACCCCCTTATTCATAGACATTTTTATCTAAGGACGGAGTATTCCTGTGATAACAAGACTGTTTCTCAGTGCTGACGGCATGGCAGCCTTCGCAGTGCGTAGAAATAGGGCCGTTGTAATTGGCTAATATTGTGATACAACTTGAATCTAGTTGGATCTCAGATAAACAAAGCTGAACAAACAGCAAGCTGTCAGATAAACGAAGCTGAGAAACAGACTTGTTATCACAGCTATGCTCCGTCCTTAGATAAATAACGTCTATGATTAAGGGGGTTACTTTTTATCCTCGTATCCGACTTAAACGTGGGCGGGCGGTAAGCAAAATTTAGTTATAAATTATTTGTAAAATATGTACATATTTTAATAATGTTGTAACTAAGCTCTACTCATGAGACAGTGTTACCATATTGAGAAGACAATTATACCTACATTGGCAAACATTTACAAATATCACGATTATATCAGGATTTCCTAATATTAAAGCAGGTAAAGTAAGAAGGTTAGTAATATGCGGGTTACTTAACAAGAATATGCTTATTTTGCTAAAACAACAGAGCAGACAAAGATGGTTAATTTGATATATAACATGCAACTAGGATCACGTTTACTGCCTAGTGTAATAGCGTTGTTGACAATATTTTAAATAAGTACATTTATCAAAAAAAAAATATAGAAAATTATGCCTTCAAGAACCACTAAAAACCCAAAAATAATTTAATATTACCCATATGGTTATCAATTTCGGAGTCAGTGCCTAATAAAAATTAAATATTGTTTTCGTAAATTTGTTCCTGTATTTACCTAGCTTTACTAGTAATTTTAATGAGTAAGTATAAGGAATCGCCAACAAAAAAAAAAATATTTAATTTAAAATTGTCAGTTGTATGTTTTATGTCGTGTTGTATTTGAATAATATTTTGCCATATTTTCTAAAGCCTTTTTTATTTATCTGATCCATCCTCAACTATGACAATGTATATATATCAAACGATAATAAATATTAGTACCACTTATATACCACTCTAATGTGTTAGGATAATTAAGGAAAATCACGACGAAATTTAGCACACAGCGATATTGAAATATTCCTCAATAACAACGACATTAAATAATATAGGTAATTAGTTATAGACTGGAATTCAGGACCAAATTAGTGTTCTAAAAGTTATTACCTAATGGTAATAAGTCGTTGTCTTATTTGAAAATTTCGTGTGACAAGATGTCATAGCGTGCTACGATGTTAATACAGAAATAAAATATTTACAGAAAATATGCTAATATGGCGCATTAAAAACTTACCAATCACGATACGGGAAAAATATGAAGTATTTTACATTGGTATTTTGCTATTCCACTATAGATTGAGTAACCATCGCATGAGCGCAAAATTTTTGTATGACAATCTACTAATGTCCGCCCAATATAATCTAAGAACTCTTTCCACATTAAGAATTTTTACGTTCTTTGTACTCGTACAAAACAATTCGATATTCAAGTATGAGGATAGATAATAAAACATAATGGCACTACGTAAATGCGTATGGTATCTATACTTAATAACATATAAGTAAAGTTGAAGAGTTTGTTTGAACGCGCTAGTCTCAGGTTCCTACGACTCAAGCAATTTGGAAAATTGTTCACTAATAAGCTACAATTTTCCTGAGTTACTTTTTATTTTGGCAAAATATTTATCCCGGAAAAAAAGTAAATATGTAATAAAGACAGGTTCCTCAAACTGTTCTGATTGACTTAAACATAATAGTCATATTTATTCGCCAAGTAATTCTCAATAGTAATGAGGCATTAAGTTTTAAAAATGAGTACACTATTTAACTTAAGTTTGTAAACTTCTCAAACAGCAATAAGTATTCGTATATATATATGGACAATTTTTTATATTTAAAGACTTTTCTCGCCCTCACACCCACCACTACAACTCCTGTAAGCCAGGATCAGCAGTGGTACGCATTTTACGACACCGATCAGTGAAGCTCGGCGAGTCTCAGGGAAAACTAATTTGTCTATCCCGCAACGAAATTAATCAAATAGAAAGATAGGGAGGAGTTGGAAATATTAATTGTCCACTACCCTCCATAGTAAAGCGGGAGACAAAATAATAGACTAAAAGGCATTTTAACCTCAAGTATAAGAACGTTTACAACAAAATAAGCCAGTGGTAAAGCACCACGGATAAAAATTAAACGAAAGGGTCCAATCACTTACTCCCTTACTCATAGACTTTTTTATCTAAGGACAGAGCATTGCTGTGATAATAATCTGTTTCTCAGTGTGTAGACATAGGGCCGTTGTGATTGGCTAATATTGAAATACAACTTGAATCTAGTTGGCTGACAGATAAACAAAGCTGAACAAACAGCAAGCCATCATATAAACGAAGCTGAGAAACAGACTTGTTATGACAGCAATGCTCCGTCCTTAGATAAATAACGTCTATGAATAAGGAGGTTTATGTTATAACTTAGTAAACGAATTAGTAATTTTTATTATGATCATTTTACCCTTCACCATTGCTTAGTTAAATTGACTAGCTAGTTACGTCAGCCAGATATTAAGTATATAAGTAATTTATTCGTATATCTACATCAGTTCATTACTTTATTTGGCGCAATAAATAAAGGTTGTCTGGGAGAAAGAGTGATAACAGCTCCTCTATTGTTATTCTCGTGTGTTTGCCCTATTTACGACGAAAATTGTTATCAGTATCGTTGCGGTTCATATTATTCCATACTATCTTTATTTTATTAGAGTACTAGTGATTCGCCCCGACTTCGGACGGGTAGTATTTTGTTTATAATCATATGATTCTTGGAGGTCCGATCGGTGCCAAACTTTACAGGATCCTTTTGTGGACTAATGTAGATTATAAAAATTTCATTGCTCCAGTTTGGAAGTTCACAGGGAACATGCATGTAGACTTAGATTTTTATGAATATAATGAAAATACTAGTTTTAGTTTGCAGCTCCGCCTGCGTTAACATCGTTTATCACTTTTTAAAGGATGAAAAACTGGTGATCTGGTAAAACTAAATACATTTCCTTTATTTAAGCGATTGTTAGACATTTCAATAAAAGTGTTTTTCGGATTTTACCGCGGCTTTTTATATTTTAATGTTTGCCCGATGTTTTGAAATCTTTGCACACTTCATGGTCACGGGGCGAAAAAACTATAAATAAAAAATCCCGATAACATCCGAAAACTAGTTTTATTTGTTGGTGGTAGGATATATTTTATATTTGCCCGGATAGCGACCACTATACACAGGTTTTAAGCCAACCATCGTGGCCCATGTAAGTGTGTCGCGTTCCGGGATCAGCCTATGTATATCCGACTCTAACAGGCCGGCATAATTGTGTCGACTGCCGAGGGGTAATCATCTCTCGTCAGTCCACTCCACTTACCATCAGGTGTAGCGGAGTTACTTTGTCGTGCACACATAAAAAAAACAATGAAGTCAAATAAGCACCAAATCAGTCCGTTCTATAGACTATTCAAGTAAATTTCCTTCGATGATATCATTGTTTCGGTTCTGAAGATTTCAATTACTCACTGTCTTTGGCGATGATTAATTACACATGACGTAGGAAAAAGGACAAAATTTTAACAATATGCACTTAAAATTAATGGCTTCCTTCTTGATATAGATTTTAATCGATTTCGTTGGACTGGATTGCATGATTGTGTGATCACTTCATGCCAGGATAAAATAAATACACACACGTGCGCCATTTATTCCTGAAGGGGTAGACAGAGGCGAAACTAGTACACCCACTTTCTGCCGTGTGTTCAGGGCGAGCCTATCGCCATATCGGACACAAATTTCATACTCCGGGCTGATGCTGTAACACAACAACTGAGGCAATATGGTAATAAATGAGAGTTAATAATTTAATTATCTTGTTGCGTTTCATAGTCAGTGAGATTTATAGACTTTTAAACAACCTCATACTTATTAGAAATAGAATTACTAAGGTCTAATCCAGCCGTAGTTCTTTTTTATACGGGTCATAAAGACATCTTAGTTATCGTGCCTCGGACGTAAACAAAAATCGTTCACATACAAAAGTGTCTAAAAACTTAATTAAAATTTAACGTTGAATTTATTTTTGTTAAGAAAATATTTACTTTTGGCTGCTTGACAGTATTTGGAAAAAAATTATATATGTTTATTATATATCCTTCGCAAATTTTGTTCTTACCTTTTTGTCGAAAAACCTTAATAAAATAAAAAAAAAACATAATTTAGTTCATTGTTTTAAAATATAGTGTAAAATAATCGGTCATGTGACATTTGCGTTACAACGTAATAAAAACAAAAGAAATATGACAATCGAACGAAAATTTGACTAAAAAATGTGACGTCAAACGTGGCTCAACAACAGCCTTCGCATTTAGGTTCTTAAAATAAACAGACAAAAAATCACAATTTTATTTTTTAAAAATAAAATATTTTCAATTAAATTACTACAATAAATACCGTATAATTATTATTAGCATATAAGCTCCCATACATAAGTAATACATTTAATGTTTCATTGTACTGCCTGTCAAATAACTAAATTATATTAATATTATATGGTTAGGATACAGCTCAAGCTATTTTGGGATTTGATTTCTATGTTTTAGTTTATTTTTGAAGTCGGTTGTTCAACAGGTTGTGTACATCTGGTCTAATACTATTGTATCCATTTCCTTTCCATTCGCTGCAGCGTACGTGGCTCATAATATAGATTTTCGGATTATTCTGTAAAATAGTTTTGACAGATAGTAATTTCTTATATGTAAAGGTCATCATCATTGTTACATATATTTAGATGATTTAAACAGCGTCAACAATTGGAGGTTGTTTTGAGACATTTTATTTGATAGCTGTAAAGACTAACACGAGAAACTCCGGCCACACGACGTACTGACATATATAAAGGTCAATGGCGACGGGTCTATATAACCCGATTCCTGCCGACTTCCCTTTAAATAGAATTTATATAGAATCTAATTATCATTAGAATGATTTGTAGACAGCATTCATGCGTATTAGTATTTATATATCGCGTCGTGTTCCTTTAGCAAAATTTCACCTTTCATCACTGATAAAGGTGAATGTTTTTGTAGCTGAAGCGCTGCAAACGACTATGTGGTAATTTCTTGTCGCTGTATCACTATGCATTCTCTTTGGTTATCATCTCCTAAAACTCCCATAATGCCAGGAAAATCGTGCAAACTATAAGCTAGTCGGGTATTTCTCGACCTCTTGTAATTGACTATTTATAAGATAAAACTAAGTACATGTGATTTTTAAATGTATTTTATTGTCATTAAAGTTATTCTACTATACGTGTAGGTATTTTGAAAATGATCTATCCAGCGAGTCGCGGGATTATTAAGGGTATTTTGGACTGAAGCCCAGGGCCCCGTGGATTGCTGGGACTCCCAGCACCTATTTAAGACAGTATATAGTTGTTTGTGCTTCTGTTTTGTTAAATAAATACATAACACAATTTAAGTACTATTTTCTTTTTCATCTATATTGTGTACTTATATTGATATCAAATAGCGTTTTATAATAAGATGGCAAATTATTTAATTAATAAGCGGCCTCCAAAATAAAATTAACTCAGTGCTCACCTGACTCTCGGTTCGCTAATATTAAAGTCTTTATTTATTAATTAATGCTAGCAAATTAAACGTATGTGTATTTTAAAATCCCACCATAATATTAAGCTGTATTCATTTTTATTCAATACTAGATTTGTACGCGCCTCCGTCCATTTGAATGTCAATTTCCTGGAATTATAATGAATTCAATTCATGCACTTTCTCGAGCAAAAGGATTCTACTTATATCTCAATATATAAGCCTCGGTATAATTGTGGGCAAATATCCTTTAATGTTACATTACGTTAACTACTAAATGTACAAAACACGTTGACAAGTTCCATATTTATATTAGACTAAGTAAACAAGGCATTTAAATAATGACAAGGAAATACTAACGTCTGTATAATTAAATAAGTAAGATCCGTAACTAATAGCATGTTTGTGCTATTTCTGTTTCCCCTCGTAGTATTCAAGGGTTATCATACTAAGTTATCGGAATTATGGGACGATTATTTTAAAAATAAAAATACTAATTCCAGTTCAAGAAATAAAAAATATATACAATCTCTACATAATACGTACGTTTATCACGGGAATTTATATGTACCAGTTCAAAAATAATACATTTCATATTGATTTCTTATGTTTATGCAAATGTTAGACATTAAAATGTATGTAATTTAATATTATAAGAAGAGCGGCTGCCAGACTTCATGACACTGTGAGATCATTCTGCGTAGATCGGACCACAAACTAGCTCAAATTTAAAAAGTTTTATAATTGTTAAATGTAGGTATATATTGTAACATTGATTTCGCGGATGAACAACACCTCAGTCCCCTCCGTGACCATGAAGGCTCCAAAGTCTTCGAAACTTCGGGAGAAAAGTAAAATATTAAAACCGCGATAAAATCCGAAAAATAGTTTAATTTTAACATTTCCTATTCATATTTTTAATTATAGTTTTTAAGTTATATTTTATGGTTTATTCATGTAAATTCTTTTATGGAAGATAAGCATGTGCGGTTTGCCCGAAGGGATCTACGCCCATAGGGTTGTTTTAAATTATTTCCGAATTATCGCCAAAACTTGACCAAACGAATACTTATATGATTTTAAATCTTAATGTCTTCTCTTATAAAGAAATAAATTGCTTCAGGCAGCAGTATTGTACTGATGAATGCCAGTTAAGGACATTGTACCTTGTACTTACATGTGCGGTTCGGAAATAGAATCCGTCCCCTCACGTTTCGCGATGGCTCATCACCTACTACGCCAAGTTTTTTTATTTAATAATTATTTAAATTTCCGTTCAATATAAGTTTTTTATGAATGTATTTCTGTTCTTAGGTTAAGATTAAAGTAACCAAGAGTGATACGTGATGTAAAATGTACAACGTATTTACATAATAAAGTCTATGACAGATATACAATTTCATTAAAATGGGCCTACTGTGTAAGTAAAATTAACTATTTGCATGATTACTATAAAATCTTATGGCGACAATATCAATAATACTTCTTCAAACTGCCCCTACTCCCCATGTAAGAGTAGGCGCAACAAATTTTTACACGCATTCTCCAAAAAAACAATTCGGTATAACATTAAACTGGACGTCTATTTGACCACCAACCCCTTTAATACATCCAGTTACAAGCAAATCGTGTTGCTGGTGGTAGGATATATTTTATATCCGCCCTGATAGCACCGCCGTACACAAGAGGCTAAAACCCACCATAGTGGCTCACGTAAGTGTGTCGCGTTCAGGATCAGTCGGTGTGTATCCGGTTCCAACAAGCCGGCATAATGGTGTCGACTGCGAAGGGTAATCTTTTCATTCGATATTCTACCCCCAGTTGCAGTGTGGTTACTTTGTCGTGAAAAGAAACCTATACAATTCTCCAATCCGAAAATCGTGACCCTAGAGAAACAAAATTAAATATTAACCATGAATTAAGTATTATATTCTCTGTTGGTCTATCTAGTATCTAAA
>NW_023592307.1:0-12317 GCF_014839805.1 Manduca sexta | reverse complement strand
TACCGTAACACAACTACGCAACAGTACCGATGCAGTTTTTGGTACTTTTCGAATTATGAGAAAATGTTCTTTAATCTAATATTTTTGGTGAGAACTCCACAATTGCATCATTTCTATTAAAAAACACTCATAAATAGCCCAGAATTGCATATTTTTTTTAAATGCTTATTCTT
Source organism: Manduca sexta (assembly GCF_014839805.1). Classification (NCBI taxonomy): domain Eukaryota; kingdom Metazoa; phylum Arthropoda; class Insecta; order Lepidoptera; family Sphingidae; genus Manduca; species Manduca sexta. Next base: position 12,144 of record NW_023592307.1, on the reverse strand, counting down.
CCTTTTTATGTGCTTTAGCCTAACGTATAAAAAACTATGTACCCTAATATATTTTCGGTAATAAATAAAAATAAAAACATGTAAAATCTAAACTCAACACATCTTAATAAAATATTCCATTATAATTATTCTATTCAGTCTTAAAAAAATGGTTCTTTAAAATCTTGTCGCGCAACCCGAAACACGAGAAAAGCCACCCAGGCTACACCTGTGCAACGGGTATTATTTCATAATTTAGCCAGCGTACGGTAACCTAACGATATTTTTATATTATGCAACACTAATTAATAAAGGTTTTGTTCTTGGGTTGCTAAATGTTGCTGGAACTATTATTTTTTGGTGTAGTCATTTTTATTTCAGTATTGAATGTAGATTTCATTGAATATGCTTTGTAATATAAATGTACTAACTAATTATAACATTTGTGGATTGTTTTAGGTTTGTTCTTGGGTTGCTAAATATTCCTGAAATTAGCGCATTCAAACAAACAAGGTTGCTAAATACTGCTGGAACAATTTTTTTTCGGTATTGAATAGCTACAATATTTTAAGGACTTTTATACTACAAAAAATTTCCAACAGACGAATTAGCGAGCAACACCTATCTTCAAAAATTAAACAATAACCCTACATTATCCAAAGCAATTTAGGCTGAAAACTATCTCGAAATACCTCTAATACTACATAAAATCCTGTTTTAAACAAATAGTAATTTGCAAACAAGGATAAAGGCTATTAAGATGTTTTCGCAGTTTCATGCGTCTTGCTTACCGCGAGAATGTTTTAAGTCATGCACAGATTTATAAGTTTAGTGCTTAAGTTACACGCCATTGACGCAGGCATGTTCATAGAGGGAGATTTAAACCATTTAAACCATTTATTTCTCTACACACACATAAATACAACAAAAAAAGTATAAAAAAAAAAAAACACACACACACACAGTTAACAATACCAGGCACAAAACTGATTGCTTGCACGATGTAGAAGGGATACCAGCTCAGTATACACTGCAAAACAGCACTGATTTTCAGCTGAATCCCACTGTTATTATAGCACAACAATCTACCTAGATCTATTAGATTCATTAAAATGTACATGTGATTTAGAGATTTTATAAAGATGTTATTGTTTTGGTATATGCGATGTTTTAACAAATGACTGGTGGTAGGTCTCTCATATGTGAGAGTCCGCCTGGGCACCAACGCAATGTCTATTTCTGCCAAGCAGCAGTGTGTAGACATTGTGTTTCGGTTTGAAGGACATTGTAGCCAGTGTAACTACGGGACATAATAAGACTTAACATCTCACGTCTCAGGATGGTGAGCGCAGTGAAATACCGAACAGTACTTTGTAATTCAAAGTGTTGGATGGTGTTTCTACTATTTATATGAGGCTAGGTTTCTAAGTTATATGTGGGTTAGGTTTTGCATGACCAGGCCTGCTAAACCGAGGCTATCACACAGAATTTATGATTTTTATTACATAATGATATCATCTACAAGCTTACCTTGGTAAAACAATCAGAAGGCTTTAATTTTGTAGCCCCTTTTAAAATAATCTGATGGAAAATAAATAATCATAAGCAATCCAACCAAACGACCTTATAGCAGTCCTACGTATCTATATTGTAATGCAATAAGAGTACTGAGACTAAATAAAGAGCAATCACAGTATTGTTACTAAACAAAATTAACAATAATTGTACACTTTTTTGCCGATGGTAGGATATTTTATATCAGCCCCGATAGCAACCATCGTACACAAGGTGTTAAGACCCGCCATAGTGGCCCACGTATGTGTCGCGTTCCCGGATCAGCCTGTGTATATCCGATTCCAACAGGCCGGCATAATTATGTCGACTGCCGAGGGGTAATCTCTTGTCAGTCGACATTGTATTGTACCCCACTCTACTTACCATCAGGTGTAGTAGGGTCACTTTCCCATGTACGTATAAAAAATACTCTAATACAAACATTGGACTTCATTACAATCACTGTCTACATTCTCTCTTCTATGAGAAAGAAAAATAAAATACGTTTACTGCGGTAACATTCACTAAACATAAATTATAAGTATTAAAAGTAATTATAGTAATTTAAAATAAAAGGAAAAAAATAAAAATAAAATGTCATAACACTAATAGCCTAACGGGTACAATATGAAATATAAAAAAAAAATACTACTAATATGTTTTTTATTGATATTTCAGTGCCCTAATATGAACACCCAACGCATAAGGGTAGTTGTACACGGGCCGCGATGCAATCGCCGCTCTAAGACAACCTTAGACACCATACTTCACCTGCACTCACAATTAGTTGCCGCGAGGTGGCAGGTAAAACTACGCCACACGGAAAACTGTGGAGTTGGTATTGGTTTGAAAAAAATTTAAAAATTGTAGATTAGATTTTTGTTGAAATATTTTTAAACCAAATATTTTATTATTTAGGAGTATAAAAGCTTTTGATTTTATAACTACTTTCTTAATCAAACTAGTTTATTATAATCTATACTACTTTTGGGAAATGTGGTTTGTAACAAGAAATATCTCAGAGTTTTTGTTTAGTATATTTTATTACCAAACATATTTAAAACTTAAGCATTCCATGGATTCTGATTTATGGTAATGAAATAAAATGAAATGAAAAGCTTTATTTGAACCTTTAACATTATTTGGATTCCGTCAATATTAACTCTATCAGTTCGTAAAGCAGTTCTCACTAGAGAAGAACGGGCAAGAATCTCTGGTGTTGTTCAGGTATAGTTAAAGACCTCATAGGAATTACATGCATGAAGATAAATAGAAGTAAGTCCATCGAATTAACACCCAAAATCCCAACCATGAAATATAAAAATACCTTTAAACATAGACAAAATATTTTGTACAAAAATCTTTTTTCGTTTAAAGTCTAAATGCCGCTCCACACCACCGCTGTTTGTTGTTGGAGACGTCCCAGCGCCAGAAGTCGTTAGTAACAAACTCCACACATTTGTGTCACCGGATACAATCCCATTATAATTTAAAAATTTTAACCTCATCTATTCCCGTTTACGCCCAAACTGTCGCCAGTTTCCTCTTTGATGACTTTATGATTATATTTTTGAGTTATAAAAATGCATAAATTCTCTTTTATGTTCGGATTTTGTAAAGAAATTAAATCGTCGTTTGTTCTAATTTTAAACTGTTTATGTTATATTGAACAAACGGAATTAAAATGAAAAGTTTATTTATAATATTTAGTCATTTAATTACATAATTTTATGATTTGTATATTATGTTGACAATGATTAAAATTAATTTAATTTACTTGACAAATTATTTTGAAACCATAAAAAGGATTACCGAAAACCATCTTGAAATAAAATAAATTAATCATAGCTAAAATAATAAAACTAATTGAAAACAGTCTTTTATTTTTGCATTGTAAGACAACATATTTTTCAAAAATCGAATTGGAACGGTTCATTAAATACTTTTCCACCAATAACTCCATAGTCTTATAATTTGTCATCCTTGAATCATATCAGGCTAAAGGAGAAGGTATGAAGAACATAGTTTATACCCCAATTATGCCATTAAATGCCGCCATAACGGAAAGAACTGGCGATTAATGGCGAGTCGGACACGGTACATGAATTGTGAGCACTGCATTGGTCCATTAGCGATTATTGTCCAACTTTTGCGCTAACAAAGTGGACCGGATGGCGAGTTAGAGGCACTGGAAAGGACTTGCCAAATATACAAGGTCATTTTTTATTGCTTGGAATGGCGAGACGAGCTTGCCGTTCGCCTGATGGCAAGCGATACGACCGACCATAAACAGTAGAAACACCATACAAAACCTTGAATTACATTATTGTTTGGTATTCCACTGCGCTCGCTATCCTGAGACGTGAGATGTTATGTATTATTATGTCCAGTAGTTACACTGGCTACAATGTCTTTCAAACCGGAACACAACAGTGATTACACACTGTTGCTTGGCGGCAGAAATAGACATTGCGGTGGTACTTAACCAGGCGGATTCTCACATATGAGAGACCTGCCAGCAGTATTTTGACATTGCGTTATTAAATGAAACCACATTCTTATATGCTTGGAAATAACACTTTACAATAAGTTACTTTTGCCGTAGACGTAAATATGAAAGTGAAATTTTCGAACAAAATAAATATTAATAAAAAGTAATTTTAATTTTACGCGTCCTAATGCCACTACAACTGCTCTAAGAGAATTCATCACATCGGCAACATCATACTTTCAGTCTGAAATACACTCACACACACGCCATATTCGCATTAAACGACAAAATGATAAAAAAATAAGTAAAAATTAAAATCGGGTTTTTGGTATTATTATTAAATGATTATTGACACAATTTCAGCAAAGGTGAAGACGAGTATGTGATTTCATTTATTAGCGCAATGTCAAAATTCTAAAATCTGAACACCCCGTTTTCTTCCTTAACACTTTTTTCTTATTTTACAGCAAGCAGGGCATTCAGAATCTTTGTTATAAAATAAAAATCTGTCCAAAATTCTATAGAATTTTTAAACACTAATAAAACCATGCCACATCTAGTTCTCTACATCATCGGCGCTGGACACAGCGAATGCCAAATACTTTGTAGTTATTTAAGCGTCTCTTTATTTATTGCTATAGTATCGAACGAGCGTACTATTCATTTGGCAAGGAGCGTAACGCTTCCTGCGTTATATGTCTTTGTTTTTGATATAATTATGTTACATGACATCCTATTGAATTATGATTTTAGTGGGAGTTATGAAGTTTAAAAATTTTCTAAGTCTGTCGTAGGAAAAAGTCGGTCGATCGTTTCGTCTTTTCCCAAACATTAAGGTGTTTCAGGGAGCGATAGCGTAGTTGGATGTGGAACAGGCTGTCGAGACGAATGTCCGCAGGTTCAAAACTCAGGGGCACACATTTCTGACTTTTCTTGCTTGCTTTAACGGTGAAGAAAATCATCGTGAGGGAACCTGCATACCTGAGAAGTTCTCTATAGGGATTTTGAGGGTGTGTGAAGTCTACCAATCCGCACTAGGGCAGCGTGGTGGACTAAGGCCTAATCCCTCTCAGTAGTAGACACGATCCGTGCCTAACAGTAGGACAGTATAAAATACAGGGCTGATATAGTGAAGGTGTTTCAGTCAATATTTAGACGTCATATTAATAGATGCAGATCAATTTCGCTCTTAAGTACGATATCAACTGAGACGTTGTCAAATTAAAATCACCATTAAGATGCTGCTGATGATGGTGATGCTTCTATCTTCAAGTTTTTGAGGATCACCTTTACTACATTGTCAATAAAGCATACAATGTGTTATGGTATACATGTTGATAAGTTGTTGTTGATTGCACCAGGCGTTGGCTGTTTATTAATTTGTTCAGCCCCCGTATTGGTGTTAGGGCTCGTGCATACTGAGATTTTCAGAACATTTATTTATAAAGCAGTGTTCTATATTTACTATAGGATTTTGTATATATATAATATTGGCGCTGTTTTATATACCTCTGGTACTGGCAACTGGTCTCCGCTACTACCGACAGAGTTTAGGCCTAAGTCCACCACGCTGGTCTAATACGGATTGCCAGATTTTAATTACCTTTGAAGTTTTTTTAAAGAACTTCTCAGGTATGCAGGTTTCCTCACAATGTTTTCCTTCGCCGCTAATGAAAGCGTTAATTCACAAAGAACAACACATTACTTTACAAAAGTCAAAGGTCCGTGCCCTTGGGTTATAAACCTGCGGACATTCTTCTAGATGGTCCGGATTTTGTATATTTTAAAATAATGAACTCTTGCAAACGTTGATGGTAAAATTACTGCATATTAATATACATCGCACGTTTCATATCATGCCAATCCGTATATTACCAACTTGATGGAAAGTTACTTTACCTGTGGCACTAACCTTCGTATTATTTTAATACAGATGTAAGCAATTTTTTTTCCTAATAGTTTACAAGACTAGATAAAAAGTAAAAATAACATAGAAAATTTTGAATTACAAAAAAATGCTTGATATATTTTGCACTGCGGTTTTAATTTTGGATATAGACTTATAATACCAAAAATTCAGTTAATATATTGCCTTTTCTGAAAGTAGTATAATATTAATGAAAATTAGAGTTGCATTATGCACGCGTCCTTACCGAATACGCAATTGTCCGGTCGACCGGCCGCTCCGTTGGACCGGTGTTCGACCGGACGCATACGTTCGCACCGGTCATCCGGAATGATCCGGACATATGGCGCTTTTACCGTAAATGTAGTTTTGTTTTCAATTCGAAATTTATTGGATGAAATGTATGTGAATTGGTAAAAATAGATTGAAGAGTTAGAAAGCTGGGTTCAGTGGACAGGTATATGGGCTGTGGGACGAGAAGTCTTGAATTTCGGTTGGAAATTATGTAGATTTTTATATCATGACTAACTTTTGCTGGCGGCTTCGCTCGCGTGAAGGAGTTTTTCGGTATATTTTCTTCCGACTTACTTGATACGTATTATTATACTATGACCAAATTATACAAAATCATTATAAATTGAAGTCTATGCTTTATTCTGATCTATAAACAATATTATTGTAAAGTTTCATCCAAATCCGTTCAGTAGTTTTTTCGTGAAAGAGGAACATACATACATCTAAACTCAAAAACTTTCGCATTTGTAATATTAGTAGGATTTTCTTACACACACACACACACACACACACAACATCACGCATTTATCCCCGAAGGGGTATACAGAGGCGCAACCAAGGCACCCACATTTCGCCAAGTGTGTTCCGTCCCATGATGTGATATGGGGCGAGCCTATCGCCATATCGGGCACAAATTCCAGACTCCGGGCTGATACTGAGCAGAAAAACACCCAAATATCACTTTGCTCGACCCAGGATTCGAACCCAGGACCTCAGAGCGCTGTCGTACCGCGCAAGCAGTACAACTGCGCCACCGAGGCAGTCAGGTAGGATTTTCTTGGTTCTCCTAAATTGTTCTTAGGAAAACGACCAGTCGTAAATCGCAAATAAATAAGCCGGTTCCTCTCACGTGCTATCATTGTCTTTAAAAACTTATGTAAAGAGAGACAACTGGTCGAAATAAAGACCAACTTTCCCTAATTCCTTTAACCTTTAATTGACATTCATGATTCTTCTCATATGGTTGATTATGGACTATGGAGATTATTTTATCAGATATAATTAAAAATATAAACTGCCAGTACATAACGATATTCCCTGTAATTGCTAAAAATCCGAACCCAACTTAAAATAAACAAAAAACTACAAATCCATCAATCCCGGGCTATCTCAACCTGTACTGACCCGGTTATCCGTGAGTCCGTCGTGTCGCCGGCCCGGGTAATTTATCACCGGACTATTAGAACCCTTGCTCCGAGGGATTTGTTTGGGAAGAAAAATGGTTTGTAATTGGCAATGTTTTGATATAGCCTCTTGTGATAGTCAGTTTTTTTTTGTCAAGGCATTCTATTTTTGAATATTGAGAAACGATTTAAAAGTATTTGTCTATGAACAAGGCGTTCTTTTTTTGAATTCACGTTGTGACGTTAATTTGTTTTTATCTATTGTTGTGGCTTTCTATTTATAAGTATTTAAAAGAAACTCACTAATTTTACTTCTTGATTCTTTCCTAATCGGCCACGGCGGCCGATCTCAACGAAGATTAGTCACGCAGGAGATATTTTAGTGCATAAGTGTATCGCAATACACGGGTGCACTTTCTGTTCCTTCACTCTCATAGTCCGGTGAAACGGCAATTCGACAATATCGGAAAGAGACCAGGCGCAGGACCAGAAAGGAAGGTGTCATTCCTCTAATTTCCTAGCTCAAAACTGCAACTGATTAATTTTTTAAGGTGTAAAATACTGGTCACGAATATTTTTGGCCCGACCCGGGAATCGAACTCCGGACCTCAGTGCAGTAGTCGTATTCGTATACAATAACTACACCACCGAGGCTATAGTCAGTTGCACAGTCGAGCTACCTCTGTGGAAAATAAATTAATTCAACGAAAACTAAACATCACAAAGCATGAAAGTTTAAAGGGCCAGGGGTCCGATGACCGATGACTCCTATAACTCACCCCGTATTAGCGCCCTATAGTTGGTATGAATAATGTCATGAGGAAATTTGTGACTCTCCGTGAGTAGTCAATGATAACTTGCGAATGGATTTGCGTACGTCCTATTAGGTTTTGAGATGGGAATTGAAGTCTTAAATGCGCGCTATATGTCAGAAATGTTAATAAAAATCTGTACAGGAACATTGGGTGCTAAATGAACATCTTTATTTTGAATATATTGCTACAATAAGTTTCTCGAACCATTGGGTAAAATAAAGAAGTGTAAGTTTCTACCAAAATAAATTTTATCAATAATAATTTTACTTTCACACGCCCCAATGGTATTGCTATTGCTCTTAAAGAATTCGTTGTAGTAGCAACATTACAGTCAGCAACACACTCGTGCGCACGCCATATTCGCACTAAACAGCTAAATGATCAAAAAATCTGAAAAGTAAACCTGGGATTTTTGGGGAAAATATTTTTTCTTCATGAATGATATTTGACATAATGTTAGCAGATGTAAGGTCGAATATGTGGTTTCATTTATTAACGCAATATCAAAATGATCCTGTATTTATAAGTCATGGACGTATCTAACATTATAAAATAAGTGCGGCTTCGCGTGGCATTGGCTTTTGTCAGAAGAATGGTGTAGGTAATTTTCCGATATAAAAATTGAAATTTACTATATGTATCTCTGTGCCAAACTTCAACAAAAACAGTTTAGCAGTTTCAATGTTTACTTTTTACCCATATATCAACACAAAAATTGGTTTTTATTATATTTAGCAGTCAGATTTGATTGAACAATTCGTTAAAACGCACACTGATTTGCAATAAGCGATCCCAAACTCAACCTTTAATCTTATCCCGAGAATCACTAAATCAAAACTCGTTTGTAAATATGTCAAAAAAACCTTGTTCTGATTGGTCAATTTTTGCTATAGATCGAAAAAAGCGATCAAGCGCAGTTGTAAATGTAACATCAAGATCATGGTTTAAAATAAACCCATCTGAAATGTTTATCTAACACAATATGCAAAAAAATCCACGTGCTTAATAAATATCATAATACAACAGTACACGTTAAATATATTCATCCCGATACCCAGAGGGGACTGTCTGAGGATATTACACATCCAAAAAGCTTTGCCAATGACAAATAGTGCGCCCCCATCGTAGTCGGCGTTTTGACAATAAATAAGAGGCAATACGAAGGAAACAAGTGTATGCGTGTGTTGTTGGAGAAGTGGGCACGTTTGGGTGATAGCGAAAAGTCTAGAACTTTAAAAAATAGATTTTAGAAGTAGGCGCGTTAGTTTAACTATTTGAATTGACTGTGTTCTTTGTTATTCGAGCTATGGATCAGGGAAAATGGTAAAGTCATTGGTGGATATTTATCGCTGAGTTGACTGTTTAAGTCAGTACTCGAGGAAGATAAAATGTTCATGCACTATAATATAGTTTATGTACTGGAATATAGTTTTTGTATTGAACGAATTAAACAACTTTTTTGATGAAAAAATCAAAACTTTAATTTTAATTTCAATTCTACTACTAACAAATCTTGGAGTAAGCTTAAACTCCTAAAACAAAATTACAGCAACATGAACATAATTTAACACCTAGACTCAATAACCAGACATTTCCCATACCTCCTTACCACCATTTTCACCTGCAACATGTATTAGATACGTTGTCGGGTAGACGGCGCGGATTCCGCCATAACAAATGACACGCGATGGACATGGGAAGGGTTGGCATTACGCGGATTAGCCGACGGCGGTTCCTTTGATTGATAACCCCTTTTTATAGTTTCTGCTACCACTGATAAGGAGGGATATCGGCTTAATTTTTTTTTGTTTCGATAGTAAATGTCATAGTTATTTATTGGTTGTTTTTATAAGTGATGACTATTGATGTCATCCACGAAGACGCGCCCTACCACTTATTGAGAGGGGGTGTTGCGGGGTAAGGGGACTGATCCAAGCTTTAGCCTCTACGCTATCCTAGTGTGTGTGTACTCATAAGCACTGTTCCCGACGCTATGCTATAGTGTGCGTGTACTCATGCTGCTCACGAACACAACAAGCGATTAGGGAAAGTAGAAGGGCACGTCTTCGTGAATGAAATTATCAGTAAGCCGGTCGCTTGCATCACTTTTTCTAAAAAAAATGGCAATACTTCAATGTTTCAATAATAATGTACTGCGTGGTGATCTGAGATATAAGATGTTAACGGCTAGGAATAATATTTAATAAAAAATCCTGTGAACTGGTACACATTTTTTTTGTCTTATAAAACCAACTAGTCACAATTTGGGTATCGAACTCAAGACCTCTTACAACTATATGAGGTTTTAGATCCAAAACTAATTCCCGATTAATTTATTTACCTATCCCAATTTTTAATATGACCAGTTCCATCAAAGAGATATGCATAAACAGAGGGTCGATCCCCGGCTAGTATTAAGGTATTATTAGACGTCAAAACGTTATTACAAATCGTAAAGGATATTGGACATCTCAAGTGAAGGGCTTTGCTGAAATGTCCGGTTTTTGACCGATTGTCATTCGCCGATGACTGAGCTAGGGTTGACAGAATAGTTAAATATATTATAATTCGAATATGGATTTTATTTTCTTAAAAATCAACTCATAAAACTTTGATTGAAATAAAACTATTTTTCCGTTTTTTATGTATTAAATTTCTTCCGACAGTTTGAGAACGTTGCAGCCTTCATAGTTACGGGGGGATGAGAGGGAGGGAAGTATTTCAATCTCTAACATTCGCGTAAACACAAAAACTCATTAAATCTAATGGTTTTGGAGTAAATTTGGGTCATAAATTAATTGAACATCCTACTTTTTATAACGGGAAGATATGTTCGAATAACACTGCCGGGAGCAAAATGTTATTTAATATAGAGACATTATCTCCAAAAGATCAGGGAGTGTCGTAAATAAAGCACCTGTATTCCATATTAATAATTATATCACAAATTATATAAAAAGCGGCGATACCCTAGTTGGATGTGGAACGGACTGCCAAGACGAATGTCCGCAGGTTCAAATTCCAAGGGCACACACCTCTGACTTTTCTAAAAAATCATGTGTGTATTCTTTGTGAATTTATCGTTCGCTTCAATGGTGAAGGAAAACATCGTGAGGAAACCTGCACATCTGAGAAGTCCTCTGTAGGAATTTCGAAGGTGTGTGAAGTCTACCAATCCGCACTAGGCCAGCGTGGTGGACTAATGCCTAATCCCTCTCAGTAGTAGAGGAGGTCCGTGCTCAGCAGTGGGCAAGTATATAATACTTACAGGGCTGATATTATTATTATTATTATTAATTATATCACTCGTAAAATTTTCATTAATTTTCGAAGACGAGAATCAATGATAACTTGGTTCCTTACTAAATCATGGAACTAATTTAGGCTAACAATCGCACTAGTTGCATCTGCCTTCCCGAACAAAGAGAACATCGGGAACAATATTATTTTCAATTATTAAATTATGGGACGGAAATAATATAGGCTAACAAGCGTACTAGTTGCATCTGCTTTCCGAAACAAAGATAACATCAACAACAGCAAATATGCGCAACCGCAAATCTATACTTCAAAACCAACGAAAAAACAAACTGGCCAGCATTAAAAAACCATCAATTACAAGCAATTCAACGTTGGCAACCCTGCGTGACGTGTCCGAGCCCTTCTCAAAATGGCGTCTGTCAGGGGCGGTCACTCGGGCCTGTATCTTTGTGTGTCAAACGCTATCATTTATTAGAAAAGCGTGTCGTCCGAGGAAATGTAGTGAAATTTTGACAGAAAAGGGTTCGAACCACTCCCGCGTTGGGTGGCGTGACGGTTGTTGATCGATTGTTTTTAAATATGCTGAGGTTGGTATGAATATGAGCAAGTTCTTTTTTTAAATTTTATTTAAAGAATTTCGTACACGTGTATAGATACAGGCGGAGTTAATGTCAAGGGCATACTCTCTCAGTTAACCTAAGGGTAGTATATAAATAGACA